>NC_133648.1:44999229-45251167 GCF_009905375.1 Apium graveolens
AGACAATAATTATAGTCAATACAATTGAAGTCGTATATTTTTCGTAATTTATGAGATTGTCCGCCGCCTTGGCCAACGTGGCCTCGTGCAGGTTGGGACACCGCTCCCCTGACGAACCTGCTTGGAAGGCTCCTGTTCCCGGTTCCTATCCCTTGACTTCCTATCTTCCTTTTCCTATTTTCCTTTTCTTTCACAATCTGCTCACTGCCAGCTTCAACAATCAAGACTTTCTGTACTAAGGTGGCATAGTCTGTCAGCTCTAACACTGCTACTCGATTCTGTATCCACTGTTTCAGACCAAGCTGAAACCTTCGCGCTTTCTTTTCTTTGGTATTCACAAACTCAGGCACAAATCTAGACAACTCAGTAAATTTGGCCTCATATTCTGCCACGGTCATCTTATCTTGTTTCAACTCCAGAACCTAATCTCCATCTGGGTTTCCATAAACCTAGGGAAGTACTTGTCTAAGAACAGTCGGGTAAATCTATCCCATGGAATCACAGCATCAGTTTCTAGGTTTCGTTTGGACTCCCACCAGTAGTTAGCTTCTCCTTTCAGCATGTAAGAAGCGAAAATGGTCTTATGTCGTTCCTCAACACCTAGTATCTCGAAGGATTTTTCTATTTCTTTGAGCCAGGCCCGTGCTTCAACGGGGTCGGCAGATCCTAGAAACTCTGAGGGTTTGAGAGATTTGAAGGCTCTAAAGGCAGTAGCTGCAGTCTGTTGGGCAGCATGGGGCTGTGGTGGAATAGGCTGTTGGTTCAGATTTGCTCTTAGCAGTTCCATAAATTCATTCACGGGGTTCCCTCCCTGATGGGTATCCTCAGCCTCTTCTTCTACATATTATTCCTCATCATATTCATTATAGTCTAGGTCTTCTTCACTTTCCTCATTTACTACTGGGTCACCTCGTTGTTGGTTAACAGATTCTGCGGGCTTTGCCCTGGTTCCTCTTCTACGGGGTGGCATTGTTCTGATAAAGAAAATTGGTCATAATTATAACAGTTGGGTTATTTTATTCATATGTAAGCATGTCATTTATTATCTAACAGGTTTTATAAAGTGCAATAATATAGACATCATTTCTTAATAATTGCTTAGATATATATTAATAAGATCTCCCATTTATATCTTGGGGGATGAAACAGCTAGCCGAGTTCATACATGCCTGATTACAATCTATCACTACTAGTTCTGAATACTGAAATGAAAATACATAAGTCGTGTACCCTGAAAGACTAGGAACGCTATCTACTACTAGCAATCCTATCAAAATTGGTGACAAGTCACTCAGCCTTCTTCAAGGTCTACATCTAGTCACTAGTCTCTCAGTCACTATCACTGCGAGTGAGGACACACCCTCCTCATCGCTCATGCAATCATCATCTCTGCATCAACTACCGGGATGTATCCTCCCACTGATGTCATCCTCATCTGAACCCTGGTACGGAGCTCAATCTCATCAATCTCTCTGGGCTATGGCTGGGGAAGCAGCTCTGAAATCTCCTGGGTATCCTAGTCGGGTGGCTCTCTCAGCTGCCAGTGTCTGGCATAACTCCGCAATGTGAGCAGATGCCGCAGTGATCTCAGCATTAAGCTGATCCACTATCCAGTCGTGTACGGCTACATGCATGGTCGCCGGTGGTGGTAGAGGTGAATCTTGGTCGCTAGAGGATATATCATGGACCTCATGGAACTGTGTGTGTATCGCCTCATCATCATCATCATCAGTATAGGACATAGGGCTCTGGATCCCTGGGGTGGTGTAGGAGAGTGAATAGCCTGGTGTGGGTACATCTCTACATCTCTCCATACTACGCCATTAGCTACAGGGACAGGAAGCTCAGTCTCCTCCTCTAGGACATCCTCAGTAGGGTCATCATCTGAATCATCATTGGGTGGGCTTTCTGGCTCGGGAATAGGGTCACGCTCAGGAATCATGACATCATCAACAAGATCAACCTCCCTCCTAGGCTCCACTGGTACCTGACACAATAGGCAAGGTGTTACTAACTTAGAGTTGGAATTCCCTTGAGGGTAAAACAGTCAAGACTACCCGTGTAGCCCGACGACGAACTCGACTTGAGCTCTAATTGATTATTTTATTATTCTTAGGTCTACGTATTTTATATCCTATCGTTTCCAAGATTTGATAACCTAAGGCTTTGATACCATTTCTGTGGCGCCCCAAAACCCGGGGTCAGGAGTCTCGGAAGCCACGCCATCTAAACTCACACAACTCACACTACAATATGTAAATACTCACGCTTTATGATCCCACACTTATCACACACACACTTACAGGTTATTGTCTTGGAAATGAACCATCATCACTAGAGTAATTTTATTACAACCCAAATATAATTAGTCTTACCGGGGAGTGACATTTAGGTAAGGTTAGTCCGCCGGCCAAATATACGTTTCTTGTTTCTTATCTAATCATACTTATAAATAAGTCGAACTATAAACAACTGAAAACTAATCCAGTTTATTCTGACTACCTGAGGTACAACACCAAATAATCTACGGAATATCTGGCCATTTCCTACCCGTTTCCTGGCTGTGGTTCTCATGGCAGGCATCTTGATTCACTGTTGTGTTGTGTCAATTTAAGAAAATAAGTGTGAGCTATAATGCTCAGCATAATTATGTACAGTATGGAAATGACTGTATGAAATCATCATATATTATATATGTTTTATTCGAAAATAGTTTTCCTTGGTGTTACACATCTTCTTACGAAAACAATTCTTTAAGGGGGTTTTTATAACCTGCGAATACCTTGATAGTAATCCCAGCACCTAGGCTTGGGTTACGGTATTGCATCTCAATTTCAATTAGAAGAATTTGGACATTCACTGGAGCCACCGCATACGATGATCAGTCATACTACGGAAATAGTAACCTTTTCTACTAGTAGAAGGACGAAACCGTCATCTCTCGGGTATCACCCTGGCCGCATACGGGCTATGTGTCCTCATTTTGGGTAAACACACTTCGCAGGTCCATAGGTACATATTGTACCGTCTCCTACGGTACCAGTAGCTTATCCAATACACGAAGTACTTGGATTCTACCCCTCTCTTGTCCTTTAGGAAATCCTATCATGTCTTGAGAACTCGAACCACATCGAAGTTCCTCCAAGCGTTTTGCTTGTTGATAGGCATAACTTTACTGTATATATATATATATGTACTTCCGAAAGTTTCGGAGGAAGTACTAAGGATGTGAGTTGACCGTTGTCAACAAATAATCAATAAGGGGAAAAGTTTCTCCTTGAAACTATATTCAAAATATTAATAAGTCGGGATAATACTCACCGACGATCTGAAATTATTCGAATGATACTTCTAAATCAGAAAGTATGTTTTATATCAGGATCTATGATTTTTAAATCAATAACAATCCTTTAATAGATAATAATTAATTAAATAATAGTCTATAATTAATTAAATGATAATTGATATTAATCATACCTCGAATGAGTTTACTCTCTAAAAGGTTTATTTAAAATAATATTCCTCAACTAGTTTGTATCCACATAATTAATAATCTATAATAATTAATCGGGTTTGAATAAATAAACATTGAAGTATACTACTCCTATAATAAAGGAATACGTATATAATATTCATTATCCGAACAATAAAATATAGTTGAGGAAATATGATCGTTGGAAAATCATTTTAATAAAAGTTCGAGGTGTTTTAATGTTTCGTAAATGGACGATGAGTCCCTTTAAAACATACTATTATGGACTTATACCCGTCCTATAATATCTCCAGAATGATTTCCGGGTTTTATCTTAAATCCCGACAGATCCTCGGTCTTATATAATACGTCACGCCTAAAGCGAAATAACATTTCACGATATATACTTATCATACAACATCGCTATATTATGCGAAAATTCAACAACTACGTATCATGGCAAACATGGTATTTAAGCGATGATAGTAAAACAATCCTTTCACAACACAACAGTAAAAATGGAGTTGGGTTTGTAAACTTGCCTGGGTATCTCGAGGTGGAGGATACTCTAGGTTCCGCTCAGAAATCTATAACCATAAACACATTTCATTTTGTTAGGTTTCGTTCTAATTTACGGCAACTCGCACTCACGCGCTACTTATTATGCACCGTCTCAACTCATACTACCCTTAACATTTCTTTTAAGTCATAATCACATTATGGTTACTTCATTTTCCTAAGTATCTTGGGTTCATTCTCATTATCGTCGTCGGCTCCACTTGAGGATTCTTGCGGTTTTTATCCGCGCAGTCTCGGCTTCGACATTTTTATAAAATTGAGAAATAATTATTTTTACTTGAAATTTTTATGGAAGTTAGGAAACTAAATATTTTACTCTCTGTAAAAATTTCATGATTTATGAAAACTTTTAAGTCTATCCTTTATATTTTCAAAGTTCGTAATTCGTAGCAGTTTTTGTCGCGTAAATCACTTTTACTAAAACGATCATAACTTTTGATCCGTAAATCGGAATCAAGCGATTAAAGCGCTCAAACGATCCTTATAACATTTTCTATCCTAAACAAATGTTATTTTTCAAGAATCTACAGTTTACAACTTCGGGACTTTCTGCAGAAACTTAAAGTTACGGTTTGTTGGTTTTAACGAAGTTACGTTTACGATCGGGGTTTCGTTTACACCCTAACTGTCAACACAACCACAAAAAATCATCATATCATCATCAACACAAAAATCCTCTCAAGAACATCATGTTTTTGAGGCAACAACCAACCTTAAATCTACTTAACTTAATCATCAAGATTTCATCAATAACACTTAGTAAGCTAAGTTTACTACCTCATACTAAATGGATCTTAAAACATGAACCTTAAGTAAAGTTGGGTCAAAGGTTTTTACCTTTCTTGAAAGCTTGAGATGTGTTCTTGAGGATGGTGGAGGCTGGAAGTGCTTGGTATGATTTTTAGAACCTAAAACCACCATGGAAATCAAGAAACCAAAGAGAGGTTACTATTCACTAGTGAGGTTTTCTTGAATTTATTCCACCCATCAAACCTTGATAAAAAGAGATGAAAGAATTTTCTTACCTTAGTTTAGTTTCTAGGAGGCTTGGGAATTAATTGGGTGATTTTACAAGAGCTTGAACTTGGAGTTTTGAATTCCAATTCTCCCGTTTTCTTCAATATAGCCGAATGGAAGAAAAATGGGGATGGGGGGGGGGTATTTATACTACTTGGTTGCTTCTCTTGGATGCTTGGATAGGTTGATTCTTAGAAGGTGACTTGATGTCTTTGCAACTTGATTTTATTCTTCTTAGGATAGCCATTCTAGGTTTATTCCTTGTTGCCAAATCCATGGACATATCTTTGTAGCTTGCTAGCTTACAAGCTAACTATAGGTTAGCTTCTTAGCACACTATTTTCTAGCTAGTTTGGTCATCCTATGTTAGCTCACTATTTGATAAAGTAACCATGGTTACTTCCTTACCATGGTTTAGTTAGTGCGTTACGTTTATTTAATCGTTTACGCGTTCGCTCGGTTACTTAAACGTTCTCCGTAATACTTACTCGTAAGTGGTTCGCAATGTAATTCCTTTCGTATTTATTCCTTATATTTTTATTTATCCTACTTGAATATAAATCCGTAGGATTTTAATCTCATAATTATATTGTGATTCCCGTAATCCTCGATAAGTCGTAAATACGGTCGTTTTTCAAAGTTCATTTTCTTCGAAAACTAATAGCGTTTACATACACTCATTTGGTACGTATAGTCGTAATATCAATTCCGAAACTCATTTTCTCATGCACTACATAGTGTGGGCTCTAAAGTTTTTCCCATATGTCAGGGTTACTATTCATTAAATATTTTACAAGGTCTCAAAAATTCGAGTTATTACAGATTCACAAAAGTCTTCACATCTGATAGTAGCTTATCCCATCCTTCATCTCGTAACTTTTGAATTAACAACTTAGTTGAAGATACAAGTTGCATTGCATTTAAAATGTCTTGAGCTTATTCTGTAGAGCTTGACAAAGCAAATCAGTAATTTCCAAAAACGTTCCTCATGATATGCAAAATTAGAACAAACTCATGATATGTTCAGATTTCATAAGGTCGTCACATGCTCGTCATCGTTGCGATGAAAAGAAGATGCATCTTTGCCGATATGTGCCAATAATGCACAATTTTTGCCATCCTTCACTTTTTTCCAAGATTTAAAACCATTAACTGTGAATGCATCAATTGCAGAATGCCCATACTACGGTCGAAACAAGTAACACGGAAGACAGAAAGCAGCATCCTTAGTAGGAGAATATTTTAACCAAATGGAAATAGCTTAAACCATGATGGTTGAAAACTACGCGGATGTTTTTCTTTTGATCTTGGATACTTTGAAAGAATGATTTGATATGGACCAGATTTGATTGTAAGCTCTTCGAATTTCATCACACTTTTCAATAGGATAATCCCATATGTGACGTCGTAATCCTGGATCTCGCTCAATTGAATTGATATCATTTTTCATTTTTATCAATTCTTGGAGACTTTCTAGGCTGACTTTGAGAATTCAAATTATAAGAATTATCAGGAACATTGGATCCTTGATCAACTGATTGAGGTACATAATGAGTTTGAGAAGTTTCAACATTATCCTTTTGAAAAATGAATCAATTGTAGTTGGTTTTACCATTCTGTAACCGCAGACAAGTAACAATAATTTCCCAAATAAGTTAATAACCAAATTCTAATCAATAAAGGAATACATTTAACTTTATTATGCTAAACTGAGGGGAAGTAAAGCAGTATACATTCGGTCATTACTCATTCATATTTCGGGACCCTAATTCCCAAATTCTAATCAACAAAAAATAATTTGAAAATTAAGGTGGAACCCTAATTCCCAAATTCTAATCAATAAAAAATAATGAAGATTATCAGGGATTATATTTACACTAATATCAGTCCACAAACAACACATAACATGAATACATGATTATTGATAACAAATTAGTAATGGAATTATTGAAAGTTTAAATTTTCTACCTGCAGACCCGTCGACCCGGAGACTAGAACTTGTGCAGAGTTGTAGAGCCATGAGTTTGTGACATCAATTATTCAATTGAATTGTTTATTATTGTGAATTTGTGACGTGTGCCAATATGCACTTTTATTTTCTTTTAGGACCCATTTGACTTGTCCATTGGGCTCTTATATAATATGGCAATATGGACCAGTTTCTTAATTTATCTATACCTTTATAAATGGGCTATAAATCTGGGGGGGGGGGGGGAAATTAAATCTCACAGCTAATTTATACATATAATACATACTACTAATAAGAGAAAATTGGAGAGTTGGGGGGGGGGGGCATGGTGACCCCTGGTCTTATGCTCCTTCCGCCCCTGATTGGTGCATTGAACGCAGAAATATTAAAAATTTGGTAGTCGGTACCGTACTTGGGTTTATATAATACACGAAATTGTTTTGTATTTATGTCATTGATGATAATTTTTCAAAAACCTAAATAAAGATTATTTGTCCGTTCGTCGATGTAATATTGGTCTTGAAATAAGATAAAATAATATGTATTAGTCATCCTGAATAAAACAAAATTTGACTTTAGTCGATGGTTAAAATAAATTTAAAACAAATTAAGTACAAATAAGTTAGATTTGGTCGGTATAATGGATTTTGGGCTAAAATATATATAAATAATATTGGTTCGGCTAAAATATTTATATTATTGAAATGATAATTCGTCGATCGGTATAATAACATCGAGTTAAAATAATAATATATACTATTCATCCTGACAAAAAATTATAGAAGTAATCAGTGGTAAAACAGAATTAAAATCAAAATATAATTCGACTAGTTAAACAAAATCATATATATTATTCACTTAAGTTGAACAAAAGTGTACTACTGATCCGCAATAGCCCGGATACAAATGTTTCTACTGATGAACGATAACAAAAAAAGGGTTGGCTTGATAATTTGAAATAGATTATTTAGGAAGTATTGGTTTTATTTGAATTTGTTTTCCAACAAGGTGAAAGAATTGTAGAGTTATTCTTAGTTCAACATGTTTATTCCTGCTAGTTCTTTTTAGACCTCTGTTCTGTTAATTTTAATTCACTATGAAGATTACTTGTTTAAGTGTGTGTTTTTAATTTAGTACTCAACATGAGCTCCTGATTTTGTTGGTCATTATTGAGCTAATGGTGAGAAACTTTCTAATATGATGATGCAAGTTTCTTTAACTTCATATGATGCAAAGTCTTTATAGTAATGTCTGACTAAAGTAGTGATGTACTCTGCAATTTGAGCATTGTATACGTATGAAGAGGTTAAAATAATATTTACAATTCACTAAAAACTTTGCTCATTCACAAGTAACAATTAATCTACTTAACAACTAAGTAAAAAAATACTTATAAATACAATTACAAACAAATATATGAGTAAAAAAATACTTATAAATACAATTACAAACAAAATATGTGACATATCAATATTATTGTACTTTATTTTTACTAAACATTAACAATATTAAAGTAGTATACAATGTACGTATAATTTTTATATAATAGTTATTATCCAACTTTTAGAAAATGTTACATGTAGTATTTTACTTTTTTGTTAGTTGCTTTATTATAATTTATTTTTACAAAAATAATATTATATACTTTATTTTTAAAAAAATGTTACATGTATTATTTTACTTTTTTTTCAGGTTGTTTTATTATACTTTGTTTTTACAAAAATAATATTATATACTTTATTTAAAAAAAGATTATATGTATATTTTACCTTTTTTTTGTTAGGTTATTTTATTATACTTTAATTTTACAAAAATAATATTATATACTTTATTTTTTAAAAAAAGGTTACATGTATTATTTTACTTTTTTGTTAGGTTGTTTTATTGTACTTTATTTTCACAAAAATAATATTATATACTTTGTTTTTAGATAAATAGTAATATGCGCTATTGTACTTTGTTTACTTTTTTACAAGTAGATTATATATATATTAAGTATTTATAATAAATAATAAGTAATTTTAAAAGGTAAATTTAAATATAAGATGTTTCACTTTTGTAAAATATTTGTTATGTGAAACATATTTTTCAGTTTTCCAGGAATAAAAAACTGTAACAGAAACAAGTTTTCCATTTTTCTTTATTGAACAACCGCTTACTTTTGAAACACATTTTCTTTGTTTTCCAAAATTACTAAGAAAATGAAAATTCAAGAAAAACAAGAAAATGAGAAAAAGAAAACTAGAAAATTTTTCTCAAGTGAACAACCCCAAATTTTTATAAAATTATAATCTACTAGCATAAATCCCGTGCGATGCACGGGTTTCCATTAATATTTTAAATTTTTATTTATCAAGTTATATTATATATTTAAAATATTTATATAAATATATAATGATTATAAATTTATAATAAAATAATAGAATAACATGTGGTCGTAATTTAGTAGAATAAATAGACTATTTCTAGCAGTTTAGCAGATATGTAACACTATTATTTATATCTTTTAATAATAGGAAAAATTGTATTCGTAGTTTAGTAGGATAAGTATACTATATTTAATAGTAGTTTAATAATTAGTAGTTTATTAGATATATAACACTATTTATCTATTTTTGTAATAATCAAAATTAGGGAATTATGGTTGAATCAAATTATTGAACCAAATTATCTCTATTCCGGCTATTATAATATACTAGCCTATAACCCGTGCGATGCACGAATTACTTTTAACATTCGATAGTTTTAATAATATATTTTATAATATAATTTTTAATAGTTGAAAAATAAATTGAAGAATATAATAAGTTATAACTGTTTTATAATAATTTGAGACTTGACTGAAAATAAATAATATAATATAATATGTTGTTCACACGACCCAAGCCCTAAACCTGTAGAAATTGTTAAAATAAAAAATATAAAAATTTAAATATAATAAGCTGTTGACGGGGTTCGAACCCTGAATCCATGAGAGCAGTTTAAATATTAATATAATAATATTTTATTATTGCATCAAACGGTTCTCATTTTTCCGACTTTAGATCTGACGGTTGTTATTTGTCGTACAAAACAACTGTACCGAGCAACCGACGAGCAACCGACTACCAAATAGAGCAACCGACGAGCAACCGACTACCAAATACCAAATAGAGGGTATTCTGCTCTTAATAGTATAGTATATATATAGTATATATAGATTCAACCGTCCTTCGACCTTATCAAACGTAACATAATATTTCATTAATATTTTTAAAAATTATCCAATCTCGAGCACGGTTGGATAGCTCAGGTGGTTAAGAGTTCATTTTTTATCGTCCCACGTATTGGGTTCGACCTGAGAACAAATACTTATTTGTAAGGTTATAAGCCATATTTGTCAAAATTTTTTTATCAAAATTATCGTGCCAATCTAGTAAATTAATTACATTAAATATATAGGGTTAAGTTCTATGAAGACCACTTTTTTTTGGAGACCTTGGAGACCACTTATATTCTGCAAGTTAAATATTGCATAAAAATATTACAAAATATATTATTTTGTGAATCATACTCTACAAAAATCCTTATTTTATTCAAAATCTTGAAAATCATATATATACTGCATGTAAAATATTACAAAAATATTTTATTCTGCAAAACATGTTAAGTTTGCAAAATATTTGTTCACCTTGCAGAACATACACATTCTACTTATTAAACTTAAATGATCTTCAATAATTTTAATGAAATAGTGATACTCGTAAAACATACTTCACAAATAATATATTTTATAGTGTTTTGATTGCATAACATATGGTCTCCAAGATATTTTATAGTTACGTTGCCTTGTTGGATTAACCGCAAGTGCCACACAAACTCCTTAATCCCCTCACTTTCAAACCCTAAACCCCCTAATACCTCCAATGAACGGCCACGATTCCATCTCCGACCACCCCCTCATCTCTCCCCTTTCACCACCGCCAGAACCCCGACCCGAAACTTTACCTGAACCCCAACCCGAAACTGTACCCGAACTCGAGTCCATCCAACCACTCGCCACCACCGCCGACCCTGTACCCGAACCCGGCGAGAAGCGCAAACAACCCGAACCCGACTCCGAACCAATTGCACCACCGCCGGAGAAATCAAAACACCCGCTATGGAAACGAGCTTGTGCTCGTACTATCGTCGAACAGGTGGTGAGTGTAGCCACGGCGAGACGTGTCGATACGCGCATAGCGAAGAGGAGCTGAGACAACGGCCGGATAATACTTGGGACCCGACATCGGAGAGGGGGAAGAAGATGAAGAATGAGAATGGAGAGAGTGTGGAAGTTAAGAGAGGAGGTGATGAGGTTTTGAATACGGAGACAATTGGGGAATGTTGTTCGGATGATGTGTTGCAGAAGTGTTTTGTTAATTTGCCAATGAGGTGGAGTTCGGATAATTTACGCTCCTTTCTTACTGATAATGTGAGTACCAGATTTTTTCTTATTTCTTACAGGAAGTCCAATGCTAGATGCAAGATGACTATAGCCATTGCTATAATTTGGCATCAAAAAGTATTTTTTAGTGTCAACCCCAATGCTACTTGCATTTTGAAACCAAATAATTTCAAATTTAACTCATCTTTGTCTTTTCATCCTATATCTTATTCAAAGTTTACGGATATGCATGATGTGGCATGGATGCATAAATGTATCGTTGGTTTCAAATTTTGAACCAATGACGCATATTTGCATCGAAGGATAGAACTCCTTTGGAGTTGAAATTTTTAGCATTTGGTTTCAAATTATGGAAATGACACCACTTGTAGCATTGCATTCATAGCATTGCATTGGACTTGCTCTTATGAATTCATGTATGTATACATAAATTAATATATGCAATCAAGGAAGTAGAGGTGATTGTCCGAGGCATGAAATCGTATATATTACTGCATTTAAGAATCGTTTAGAAGTAGTATTATGAGAAATGTGTAATATGCATGATGTAAGTTGTTTAAGGATGTGTGATAATGCAGTTGAAATTTTGATATAAAGAAAGAGATTGAGCAGAATAACAAATACGGGTAGGTGGGAGTGTTACGATTAAATTTCAAAGAAAGAGATTGAGCAGAATAACAAATACGGGTAGGTGGGAGTGTTACGATTAAATTATTGCTAAGATATAGGTCTTGTTTACATAGATAATTTATCATTTTGACCAGATAATGGTGCAGAACGAATAATACTCGATTTAAAAATGCGGATACGGGGAGTATGTATATTGTCCCTTGCTCCACACTCGGCGTGCAAGTTATCTATATTTAAGTAATATACATATTTAAACTTAATTATGTAGTTATCAGCTTGTAATCTATACTATTTTTTCATGTATTAAATTAGTTTGATACGTTTTGATTATACAAATTTATTTAGATTTGTTAAGGAGTAAGGACTAATTGGAAACCTATATCTATTATACTAATAAAAATATTTTTTTTGATATAGATAAAATACAAAAGGAGTTAAAAATTAATGGTAAGTGGATAATAACTGCTCCCCTGATCCACATGGGGTGGATATGAGTATATACCCGCTAATATAAGGGATGCAGAATTGAAATTTATTTTAGGTGCCAAAAGAATAGTGGATACTATAAAACCCGCCCCGAACGCTACCCATTGCCATCCCATCTCTGCTTTACTGACGCCTTACTTGCTGCAAATTCCAACTATTACTGATTTCACTGATTTTTTTGAAGACATGAAGGTTATAAGGTAACAATGGTGGTAACTTGCGGTGTGGAAGACGATCAAATGATATGCATATTTCACCGGAAAGAGTTGGTAAATGAAGGAGCATGACAGATAGACTTGGGCTATCAGTACCTATGTAGGACACATTGTTTAACCTTACCCGCAATAAAAAAGATATACACCATAGATCAGTTCATGTGTATCATATACAATCTAATTACCTAAGTCTCTCTCTCAAATTCCATACCAAATCACTATGTTTTTTTCACCCACACTACCACTTCTCTCCAATAATATATTTATCATGTTGTCTTCCTTCAAAAAATAGCCGCTATCACTATCGTGCACACTTACTCAACTTCGTTTTTAATGAAATTGGCGCTGATATATCGAGGAAAATAAGGAAATAGTGACAATTCAGCGCCACAATCACGAGGCCATGAGATACCTTTTGCAATATGTAGTGCGGAAGGGAGGAGTATATAGAGATGGAAAAAGTTCATGTAATATCTCCCCTTTGTGGCATGGAAACATACTTTCCATTTTAACTATCCTTTTCCTTTGACTTAATTTTCTAGCCCAAGCAAACATTGGAAAATGGGGATAATATTTAAGCAAAAAAACGGGGCCTTAATGTAAGTCACTTAAATGAGTATTTCATACTAGTTTTCATATTTGACTTTAATTTAGTTACAAGTCCTTTTCTCTAGTGTTTTTAAAGTTAAATATGTTGTGGTTTATAATGATCCATTTATGTTTTTTCAATCGTTATAAGTGTTTTTATGATATTCAGCGAGGGTATCCATGTGAAGATAGATTCCAAAGGTCACGAAGGAAGAATCATTTAATAGTTGCCCTAAACTTTAAAGTTGTATGTCATGTCAGCATTAGACCCGTGTTATTAGTATAATAATAAAATAACTAAGAAGTGCTCGTTTACATGTATTGGACCCTAAATGAACTATTTTTTTTCTTTGAATATATGGATCAACGTGTGAGTGGAGGAGACATATGGCCATTCACCATTGTAATGTTATTATGAAAGTAAAAAACAAGAATCGTGTCAGGGAAGCCTAGCATTAGTATTATTAGTAGTTATAGTAGTATGTAAAGGTACTATAGTCTTTTACCAAGGGTTTGTTTGGAATTACTGTTAAAAGTTGACGGGCTGTTACAAAAAAAGTGTTATAAAATTCAGATGACTGTTTGGTAATATATTTGATATGTATATGTTTTCATATAAAAAATTAAAAAAATAATGCTTTTGGTGAGGAATGATGGTGAAATCAGCAACTGCTTCCCGCATAGGCTGAAAAGCAGTTTTTTTCTACCGGTTGACATGCTTTTTCTAACCGCAGCTTTTACGTAAAAAGCACTTTCCGGGAGAAACAACTTTTGAATTTTAAACAGTTTTTAGCTGCTTTTCAACAAAAAGCTAATGTTTTTTATCTACAACAATAATGCCAAACATACTGTAATGAGTATAAATGATACACGAAAACGGTCAAAAAGCCCAAAGAAAGTAATTGGGAGCAATATAATAGACTTTGGAAGCCCGTTTATTTGATTATTCAATAATAAGTTCAGTTATTTTATTAGTTTTATTTTAATTAGGAAAATAGATTATTATACATATAGTTTTAATTTTTGTAAATCAGCAGAGAATATTATTATTGAAATTGATCAGTGTTGTTTTCTGAAATTTCTTGAGAGTTTTCTACCCTAACCCTAAATCATCCCCATCCCCTATCAAGTGGTATCACAACCACCATTCTTTCAACCACATCAGCCACCGACAACCTACCAGACAGCTATTATAGGTCACCGACAACTACCACCAGCCATCGGCAACATCCAGCAGCCTCCGACAATCACCAGCAGCCTCCGACAGCCACAAGACAGCCGCCATTAGCCACCAACAGCTACCAAACGCCATCATCACCCGCCTGCCCAGTTACATAATTTAACTTCTTTTGGAACTTTTGTCAAACTCCTTCCTCGCAATCCCAAAAATCAGGCCACCACTTGTCGACTGCTATTGAATTTCAGTCGATTCTTCCACTAAACCAATTGTAGAACAACCCTTAATTCGACACAAATGGTCAATGCAAATGAAGTAAACAGTTGACGTGATAAAATATTGAAGAAAATAATGAGAGGTTACAAATTATTGATGGCAAAATTGAAGGTTTGACATTAGAGATGCGAGATGTGAAGGCATCACTTAAATTCATTGCTGATAGCCTGTATTCAACCACAACCGCTGCTTCAGCCTCAAGTGCAGCCTCAGCTAATGTTCATGTCCCCGAACAGAGAACAAATATAGTGAAACCTGAAGTTGTTGAGTTTCATGGAGATCAAGAACCGAATATATTCATAGATTGGCTACATAGTGTTGACAACTTCTTTCGATAGTATAATCTGTCCGAGGATAAAAAAGTAGTTTTTATTGCTACAAAATTTAGAGGAATTACTCGTATTTGGTGGGAGCAATACCAGAGATCCGGGTATTTTCATGTGGCAAGGCGGGAAGACATGAGAGCTGCTTTGGTTCGTCAATTTAAGCCTGCGGACTATAAACAACGCGTGTCACTTCATTTTACTGAGCTTGTGCAAGGAAGCAAATCCGTTGTAGATTACACTCGACAATTTTATAATTTGGCAGCACAATCTGAGTTTCCTTGGGATGAAGACGTCCTTATTTCTATGTATTGTCAAGGCTTGCATTATGAAATTTCAGGTAAAGTAGCCGGTAGTAGATGTTTGTTTTTAAAGGATGCTATATAGGTTGCACATTCAGTTGAGGATGGTCTGAAGAGGAGCGTTGGGATGAGTTTATTCTCTAACAAGTCGAGGAATGCTTTTGTTCTTTCAGATCCTATTCAAGGCCAGCAAACGATTAACAAGTATAATCGTGTTCCATTCTCATCACAAGCTAGAAACACTAGCCGATGCTTTAACTGTCAAGGAATTGGGCGTAATTCTCCCAACAAAACTCACCTTTGAAAAGAGTTAATGTGGTGGAAAAAGAAAATCTTGACGTTTTATACGTCGAGATGACTAAAGAAGACCTCGAAGCGGAGGAACATTTAGAAAAGACAGCTAATCTTGGGGTTATGCAAGCAACACAAGAAGGTGCAAATGATTCACATGTACAACGACGACAAATCTTTTACACTAGAGTTACATGTGTTTGTAAAATCTGTTCTCTCATCATTGATATTGGGAGCTGCACAAATGTTATAGGCGCGTATGCTGTTAAAAGGTTGTTAAAAGGTTAGGCTTAATGGCAGAGGTTCGTCCTTATTATATATGTTGGATTAGTGATACGAAGCTTCGGTTGTAAAGGCGGTGCTTGGTTAAATTTTCAACCGAGAAGTTTAATGATGCAGTTATGTGTGATGTTCTTCCATTGAAGCTTGCGATATCATTTTGGGGCGTCCATGGCTTGTTGCTCGAGATGCTCATCATGTTGCACGTGCCAACACATATACTGTTGTCAAGAATGGTCGTTGATATACTCTTGCTTGTGATCGTTCTCATGTGCCAGTTAGGCAACAGTCTTTGGTGCTTTATCAAGCTCTGTGTGATTGTATTAACTTGACGAAGTCGAGTTCTTTTCAGCGGAGGAGAATTGATGCAGGACAACGGGTCAGAAAGTCCAAAGAAAGTATTTGGAAGCAATATAATAGGCTTTGGAAGCCCATTTATTAGATTATTCTAAAATAGGTTTAGTTATTTAATTAGTTTAATTTTAATTAGGAAAGTAGATTATATTATATATAGTTTTAATCTTTGTAAATCAGCAGAGTATATTATTACTGAAATTGATCAGTGTTGTTTTCTGAAATCTCTCGAGAGAGTTTTCTACCCTAATCCTTAATCAGCCACCATCCCCTATCAATAAATAGGCCAACAGTTTGTATTTTCCATTATGTTGAAACTGTTATTCAGAAAATGGAAATCAGTTGTCCACCAATATCTTTCTCTCTCAAGATTCTGTTTACTCTCTCTCTATAACTGAACTCTCTCTGGTTTATATCCCTCTAAAACTATCAATATTTCTTTTATTCTTCTACATTTCTAGCTTAAATTCTCAGTTTCTAGTTTTACTGTTCTAAGCATTCAAACATATACAAAAATACAAAACATCATAAAAACTCAAAATCATCATGACAAGGCATGACAGCTGGAAGTCTGGAATCAAGTACAGTTGAACTTTTCATTTCCTGGAAGTTGGCAACAAGCTTAGTAATTCAGAAGATTGTGTAAAAAGATGGATTTTTTTTATATATAGTTACGGTCCCTTACGTAGGAGATATTGCTAATCCTACTGGCCCTGTCTTATATAATATGGTAATTAGGTTTTCACTATTGTAGACTGTACCAAATATACGACCTTACTTCAGCACAGATTTGAGGTGATGCATTTGACACAATACAGTAATGCAATAGCATTTGTCCCAGTGCGTTGTAGAATTTTCTGCTCTAAAAACTTTAAATTTGTTCTGCAATTATTAAGGTTGTTGCTTTAATCCGAAAAATAACTACTTTTTCAGATTGATGCCAGCTCATTTGTCTAAATTATGGATTAATTTTCTGGACTTGCTAGATAGAGGCAGTAATTTGTTTTGCTATTTGCTCTATGTTGTTTGAAAATCCTATATTAAGACATTTCGTAGCTGTAAAATATTACAGCATAGAGACTTAGGTTTGTGTTTTATACTTCCATTTGACAAATAATTTTTATTATTACTAGGGAATTAACTTTAAATCAGCCAAGAAGAGGAAGGGCATGCTAACAGGATTTGTGAGTTTTGAGACCGCCGAACAAGTTAAAAGTGCAGTTCAGGTATTATTTTTGGCTTGTTAATAAGATTTCAGTGTACTTTTAGTAGCTTGTCTTCTCATGAGTATATGTTCCAGGAGTTGAATGGAAAATCTTTTGGGAACAAGAATTTGAAGATTGCAGATGCCATCCCGAGGACCCCTCTTCCATCAAGTACACAGCATACAACTTCTGAAAACTCTGATGTCCCCAAATCTTCATTTGGTGTTGATGATGCTGACTGTGTTGATGACAATATAACTCCGGAGAGTACAGTCTCAAAGAGTAGAAGTGCACGTGATTCCGTGACACCACTTGCTCATATGTCCTATGTTGATCAACTGGAGCACAAGAAGAGTTCTCTAGCTCAAATGCTCAAAAAACTGGTGATTATATTTATTTTATATTTTTCGATTCCTTGAAGCACTTGGATATCCTTGTACTTAGTATGCCGTTTATCGAGTTCTAAGGTTATTTGCCACTTGTTCACCATAAGCTGACATAAACCTCCTACTTATTTATTGTCCATGTGCAGACTCGAAATGCACGTAAAGCATGTCCAAATGGCATCTCGCTTCCAGAATGGATTCTTAGTTCTAGAGAAATAGGTCAGCTCTTACTTATCTGAGTAACTGAGACGTTAATCTGTTATATGTGTTCTGAGTTTGTTGGGAGGCAAAGCATGTTGGGATGCAATTAGGGCTATAATGTAAATCAAAATCAAGCAGAATCGAACTCGATTCAAACTCGAGTCGGTCCAAGTTTTCGACAAGTTCTACTCGAATGCGACTCGTTTGTTCGAACTCTACTTGAATTGGTTCGAACTTGACTCCACTCAAACTTGATACTACACATGTATGTAATATATTGGGTTGGACTTGGTAATGTCGGGATGGGCTATCTATTTGGTTCATAAAAATACTTTGAAATTCAAGTAGTTCAAACTCGACTAGAGCTTGATAACTCGTTAACCGGCTTGAACTCGACTCTGTGTATACTCGAGTCGAGTTCAATTACAATTTCTAGAATCGATTAATTTTTTACTCACTCGATTTAAATTACTGCCCTAGAGGCAATGATGTTTTTGAACAATTGATGTCGAGACTGTAGTTTAGAATACACATTACCGAAAGACATGTTATCTAAAATTGAATACTACCTTAAACAAACTTACTATTATCTTTTGTTTAATTATGATAACTAACTTGGTAACTAATAATGTTATTGGTCTTCTATCAATTTGCAGGTGGTCTTCCATGCAAGTTTGAAGGTATAGTTGAATCACCGCTTGTTAATGGTTACCGTAACAAGTGTGAATTCTCTGTTGGATATTCTGTACAGGGAAAAGTTACTGTTGGATTTTCACTTGGAAATTTCAGGTATTCTAGGGAAGTTCAACTGTTCAAGGTTTATAGATTTCCTTTTTGTTTTGTTGGTATAAGAATTATCGTAAAATTATTCTAGGGAGGGTGTGATAGCAGTTGATGAGCCTCTGAACTGTCCAAATGTTTCTGGAGTTGCTTGTAAATATGCTGGCATATTTCAAGAATTTTTAAAGCATTCAGAGTTGCCAATCTGGAACAGATTAAATAACACTGGATTTTGGCGTCAACTCACTGTAAGTTTTCCAAACTACCGGTGTGAGTAATCAAATTGCTTTTGGCCCTTGATTATAGTTATCATTCTTTACAGAATCAATTAATTCAAAGTCTAGGCAGAAATACGATCTGTTATGGATAGTAGTCCAACTTGCGTAGATCTTGATGGGGTAGGCAACTCCTATTGGATCATGGGTATCCAATAGCATTGCTTAGGTGTTCTATATTGTCATTATTTTCTTAATAAATAATTTGATTGGCTTAATTTTCATTTAATTTAATAGAATAGTCTTAGATTAACATAATTTTCACTAAAAACAGTTAAAGTGACCTGCAAGAATATTGAATTATTTCTACATGTGTAAATACTAGCTTAAATTTGAGAATTTGAATGACAACTCAATTCATGTCATTTGAAAGATGAATTTCGTTTCCTAAAAACAATCTTGTGTCAGTCATAGTCAGTGCCAAATGTTTTACTGAAATTTTCTGTCTGTTCTTTTACATTACTGATCAGGTTCGAGAAGGCAGGAAGCCTGGGAAGAGTACCGAAGTTGAAGATCTTGAAGCCCATATTGCGGAAGTCTTGCTCATGGTTCAGGTTTATTTTTATCAAGTCTTTTTAGAAGATGTTTCTCCTCCATCTTAATTCAAGTTTACTGGCATTTTATTTCGTGCTTTAGAAGAAAAAATCATAGCTAGTATCAAGTATTCTTAGGGATGTTCAGACCTTGTGGAGTTGTTTTCATATCTGTTTTTCTATTCCTGTGCTTGGTTATTCAGGTCTCCACAGCAGGATTTGATGATGGAGTTGTAAATGGTGAATTTGAGAAGATGACTAAAGCGTTTGTTATAGGAGCTTCTGTTAATACTCCTCCATTGCCTCTAACTGCACTGTTGATTCAGGTACTCACTAACTATTATTTCTATAGTAATATACACCTAAGTACAAGAATTTTGGGGTGCCTGGCTTTATTCCTTGTCTTAGTGGGGTTGCCTAATAAATGAAAATAAATATAGATAAATCATAAATGTGTACCATCCAGTTACCATTACATACTCCTATAAATTTTCATCGACTACTGTTTAATTTGCTATGTTCTTGCTTGACTATATATTTATCGAGTTATTGAGTCTGAAATTCTCCAGTCTTGTACATGTAGAAAGATGCCTTACATGTTGCGAATTGTTTTGCAGTAATGTGCTTATCAAGATTAGTGGCGCACAGCATATATATGTATATATATATTTGTGACTGACAGTTGTGAATGATTCAATTTTATGTCTAGTTTGTTTTTTGTTTTTTCTTTGATATCTTGTTGCTTGTGAGTTGTGACCCTTTTTTTAGTTCAACATGTCTCATTCCCGATGCCGAGTTCTTGTAAGCGTTAGTTGGGCTAAGTTTCCATTTGCCTAAATAGGCCGGTTTCATTTTTATATATATATATATAGAGAGAGAGAGAGAGAGAGTGTGTGAGGTTCAGTGAGTAACTTCTTATATGAGTAACTAGTAACTCCTATTATGTCTTATGTCTTAAGTTAATTTTCAAAATGATAAATTGACACATATAAATGTAAGTAAAGTATGTGTCTTGTTGTTCACATGGACCAGTTTTTTTTACGTAAATAATCATAATATTTTTTTATTCGGTATTTTTTTGTATTTTGTACTTTAGTTTTCATGTTTTATAACATGAATTTTTTATGTTATGTATTTTTTTTATTGTGTTCAATATTTTGTATTTTAAAATTTATTTTTATCTTCCTTTTTATACTATAGTTTCTATGTTCTTCACTTTTATTTTATAGTTTTTTGTGTCCTGTATATAACTTTTTGTTGTCTAATTGTTTTTGTTATCATTATCACATATTTGTATTCATATTATGCAACATTGTTATGTGATATAAAATTTATATTACATTATAACACAAATCTTTAATTAATTTAAAATTACACAGCACTAAAAAAGAACAAAACTTTAAACTAAATACAGAACACAGTGTACATAGAAAGGGGTACCTAACGTAAAAACGATACACAACTACCATATAGAACATATACAAATAATTATAAAAAAACTACAGGGACACACAAATTTACCAAACACGGCAATTAGTTTTTCAATTAAATACAGAACACTCAATATTCCCATCATTTTCAAAAAAAAAATGTGCTTTAATATTTTAGTATACAATGACTTTTATTGTGTTATATGTGTTGACTTGACGAAAACAAAATGAAAAACAGTTGACTGATATAACTGACGACGTCACAAATAGAGAAAAACAACTACTTTGCTTTGCTTGCGTTTGGTTAACCTGAGTCGTTTTATTTCATCTAAAGGTCTATATTTGGTTACTATGTTACTGAAATAAAAAGGTTCCTTCCTATATATATATATATATGAAGACCACTATTTTATCGGAGACCACCTATATTCTGCGATTAAAACACTTTAAAATATATTATTTTGTGAAATGTGTTATACAAATATCACTAATTCATTAAAATTGTTAAAGATCCTTTAAGCTTAATAAGTAAAATGTGTATGTTCTGTAAACTGAACAAATGTTTTGCAAATTGAACAAATGTTTCTTAAAATAAAAGCTTAATAAGTAAAATGTGTATGTTTTGCAAACTGAACAAATGTTCTGCAAACTAAACATGTTTTGTAAAATAAAACATTTTGTAATGTTCTACATGCCGTACATATATGATATTCAAGACTTTGAATAGAATAATGATGTTTGTAGAGCATGATTCGCAAAAAATACGTTTTACGATATTTCTATGCAAGATTTTATTTGCAGAACATAAGTGGTCTCCAAGGTCTCCAACAAAAAGGTGGTCTCCAATAACTTTACTCTTTATATATATTTGTGCATTAATACATTCATTTGAATGTTAGCTGTACACATCTATTTTAGGATTATAAATTCTATTTACCATAGAAGTACCAACACGTATCTGTGAATAATTGTGATATAATATACAACCGGTTTTATATAAAAGAAAAATCTTGAATATGACTTGAATAGCATAGTATAGATTTTAAGTGTAAGAATGTAGTAAAATGGCTAAATATTAAGCCAAAAATAAAATTTTGTTCGACGTTCCAAACTATGTAATATTGGTCGACCACAAATTATCTTTGGTTCAGCTTTAATATTATAGATGATGCGGAACGAAAATGAAGAGGTTATATATATGTGCTATTTATTAGTGTATATATATTTAGTGTATAGATAAATAGTAATATTTAATGCTATATTCTACTCCCTCAGTCCCACTGGGTTGTTTACATTGGGGGACGGGAAATCAACACGCATTTTAAGGCTCCCGTAAAACATGGTTCCCTAAATATTTTTAAATATTTTTTTCTTTTAAATAAAAATATAATGTTTAAACTTTTATACATAAAAAAATTCTAAAAACAAATTATAGAACTATATTCTATAGCGGTCTTAAAATGCATGCCAAGCATGAGGAAAAATTATGTAAAGAATCCAGTGGGACGGAGGGGAGTATGTTTTATTAAATATATAACTTATAATAAAATGCCTAACTATTAACGACTTAACGGGCCTTAGTCCATTATGTTCAGTTTAAGGTTTCATTATCTATATAAGTGATGGCTCCCCCATAGTTGTTAAGGCGACGTCTAGGCGATTAGGCGGTGAAAAATGGGTAGACGTCTGACCCATCTTCCTTTTTAGTGGGTATGCGACGCCTAGAATTGTCTAGGCGGCCAGGCGACCAAGTAATCCGTCCAAATCCGCTTAGGCGGTCTTATTTTGACCTAGTTCAACCCATTCTTTTTTAGGCCCAGTCAAACCCAATTTCTTATTTAAGTTATAAGAGGAATTCTTCTTCTTTCTTCTTATCTCTTTTATACACATACATATATAGATATATATGTATATATATATATATACTTCTCTTCTTTTCTTTTACTCTTTTACTCTTTGGTAGTGTATGTAATTATTGTTACTCTATTTTATTATAATATAAAAAATGTATGTACATATAAAATATATCCAGTTTATATAGTAACCGTATAATCCGCCTAATGATCGTCTAGGCGGTTTATATAGTAACTGTATAATCCGCTTAATGATCGTCTAGGCGAGCGCCTAACCGTTTATGCGGTTAGGCGGTGAGTGTCGTCTTTACGTCTTAACAAGTATGGGATCCCCTACATATTATCCTAGACTTGGTTATTCATAATTTTTCTCCCTTTTGCGGTTGAAACCTTCGGGTAATTAATTTTCTAGTAATTATTTCACCCATCTTTATCAGTGTATTGTTTTCATTCTGTAATTTTATCTTTGCTAAAGATAGCCATGCATCACAAGGCCTATATATTAATATAGATTAATTTTTGCTAAATTTGAAAAATTAGAGATAAGTATATTATATCTTACTATATATATAATTATAAAATATTAATTAGTACATGTTCCCTGAAAATATATACTATATATGATTTAAATTTCAAAAAGCAAGTTTTTTCTTTAGTTGTACACAAGGTTATCACGGCGCCAAGTCGACCCTCGAAGCCTGAGTACCTTCGTGAAGACTAGTAGACAAGTCGTCCGACAAGTCGTCCGATTAGTCGTAAAAAGTCGACAAAGTGTTCATTATACGTATAATTACTAGATTTAATATATTTGAACACGTTAATTTTATAATTTAGATCAAAAGTAATAGAATAATTAGTTCAAAATAAGCATGGTACATCACAATTATGGTTATGAAGCCCCCAAGTTGGGCTACGAGACTCTTGGGTGACCTTCACGTCAACTAGTCGACGACAAGTCGGGCTTGGAGACTCTTGGCGCTTGAGTACCTTCGTGTCGACTAGTCGCTAGTCAGCGACTAGTCGTCTTCGTGATAACAATGGTTGTACACTTGTACTATATATATTACCTGAGTTAAGTTTTATGGAGTCCTTGTTTTTTGTAGAGTCTTAGAGTTCATGTATGTTCTGCAATTAAAATATGTAAATATTGCTGAACATTTTATTTTGCGAATTGTCTTGCATAAAAATCACTATTTTTATGAAAATTTTGCAAAACACATACAATGAGTAAAAAATTGCAAAACATATTATTCTACAAAACATGTGCAGAATGTACATGTTCACATTGCAAAATATACATGTTCTGCTTGTAAAATATACGAGATTTGCATAATTTTGTAAAAAATAGTGATATTTATATAACATGATTCACATAATAATATCTTCTGCAATATTTTACGTAATGTTTTAATTGCAGAACCTATATGGACGACTCCTATATGGACGACTCCAGGACTAATAAAAACAAGGACTGCATAAAACTTTCTTCTAAAGTTTTATGGAGTCCCATATTTCTTTGGAGTCCCGGAGTTCATATATGCTCAGCAAGTAAAATATTGCTTAAAATATTGCAGAACATATTATTTTATAAATCATGTTTTACAAACATCACTATTTTAATAAAAATCTTGCAAATCTCATACATTTTGAAAGTAGAACATCACAAAATATATTGTTCTGCAAAACATTATTAGTTTGCAGAACATACATATTCACATTGCTGAACATATATGTTCTATTTGTAAAAATATGAGAGTTGCCAGATTTTCATTAAAATAGTGATATTTTATAAAATATAATTCACAAAATAATATGTTTTGCAATATTTTACATAGTTTTTTAATTGCAGAACGTATATGGACTCCAGGATCCCAAAGAAATATGGGACTCTATAGAAGTTAACTCTAAATATTACCTATGATCTTATTTTCTAACGTGCATTCTGATATCGTATTTTTTAAAAGCCGTATCATTATTATTCTTAGTCGGCCCGAAAGACCAATTGATCCATACTATTTACACTTTAAGATCTTTTTATAAAAAGTCCTTGTATATAATTTTATAACCCGAAGACCAGCATATCCATTGTCCTATTATTTTAACCCAGCTCACTTGACTGTCAACCATGAACCAACTACCAACGATGTCAAAAAACAATTCTGGGATTTCTGAACTAACTCAATTTATATATAGAATTTTTTTAGTAATTTTTATGTTTGGTGTTATGTTGTCATACAGGATCATACGGGAATATCTAATGTAGCTCCAGCAGATGCACCGTTGCGCTCTTTACCAATTAAAATCGAAGAGAATAAAAGTAGACTCGAGGCGGCAAATGATGTTGTGGAAGCGAGGATTCATGATTATATTAGCAATCTTCAGTTTTGTATATCTGCAACAGCCTTTTTTCAAGTAATTTTTTCTTTCTATGTAAAGTAAAGATACTCTTGTTTTTGCAAATACATAAAAATCTGATCAAATTCACAATATTATAGGTTAACACCCTTGCGGCAGAGAAGCTCTATTCTCTTGCTGGTGATTGGGCTGGTTTGGGTCCTGATACGTTGCTTTTTGATATATGCTGTGGCACCGGTACAATTGGCCTAACATTAGCGCATCGTGTTGGTATGGTAATGTTCTTCATGGACTTCTGCTAAAATTCCACTTTTGCTGAGTCAGGATAGAAATATCAACATGAGATAATTAAAAATAATTTGAGGATTGTTAATATCCTTGGCATTTGCTGGGAGTTCTTAGTTCTGGGCTTTGACTATGTTTATACGGTATCATTGATAAAACAGATTAAAAAAAAATTTTAATACAAAATTTTCGCTCTGTATATGTTCAGCAGTCTTAATCATCTTTTGTATTCTTATCGATACTAGTATCTTAATGTTCTATAGTAAAAATACTTCTTTTGTATATAGAAAGGATAATACTATGATTAATATCAACACCCAGGTGTAACTTTTGCATATAGAAAGGACAACATTATGATTAATATCAAGTATCAACACCCGAGTTTAACTATTTATTTGTATTTATTTCTATTATTACCATTTTGTCCTTGCGCGGAAGATTGTGCTGTTCTAAATTTGATATATTGATAGGTTGTGGGGATTGAGATGAATGCCTCAGCAGTTTCAGACGCTATTCGCAATGCTGAGATTAATGGGATAAAGAACTGCAGATTTGTCTGTTCGAAGGTGAGATAACAGTCGGTCATTTGCTGCTAAACTGCTTCAACTGTATTTTTGACATAAATGTGATTCTGAGACCAATCTTTCTTGGGAAAAAGAAGCTCTTAGAATTTATTTGTACATTTTATCTAAAATTTAATAATTTCTCTGTGGAAAATGAGGGGATTGTGACCTGATTTCCAGTGAGTGAGCTTGCAATCAAAGTAATTAGGTAATGACAGCTAAAAAATTCCCTTCATACTGTAATTGAAACGCCCTGTTCCAGAAATTTCGTTCAGAAAATCATGAATCTCTTTCAAATTCGGGTTGTTGAGATCCTTGTAGGATAGAAGAAGCTTTTATGATTATATTATTGATTGAATGGAACAGGCCGTTTATAAGAAATGTTTCTTTTCCATCTAGTTCTCAACAAAGAGGAGGTAAACTTGTAAATTGGAAAATAATATGATTTATGTATCTTCTTCGTAGTTCGTTAAGTTGTATGTACATCTTTTTTTTAATGTAAATTCATTATATGCTTGTTTATATTAATCAATGCAAGTCACAGGCAGAAGATGTACTCGGGTCTCTATTGAAAGAGTACGTAAATGTGCCTCAGAAACCCGATGTTTCTCAAGTTTCCGTCACAAATAGTGATATTACAGTCGATGAGATAGTTAATCTTGCTGAGAATCCAACAGACACGGAAGAGAACTTGATCATGGAGCTAGAAAATTGTGAGGATGCAACCAAGTGTATCACAAATGGAGGCCAGAAAAGTGATTTCCAACAGTGCTGCAGTTCCGCAAGTGCTAAATCTGTGCCGCATTTCAAGAATGTCGTTGCTATTGTAGATCCTCCACGTGTTGGACTTCATCCAACCGTAAGTAGCAACCTCAATTTTTATGTAGTACATTCTAGATAGTTTTGCTGCTAAATTTGAAGATCCAATAAAACATTAGTTACTTTAGATATTTGAGAAAATCTATTTGGGGCATGCATACAATTGTGAGGCCATAAATGTCGCTGATGTAACTCATAGCTGAATAGGGTTTTTTTAGCTTATATATATTCTGAATAGTGTGGGAAAATGTAGATTATGAGCTTCTGAAAAAAATAAGTTGTTACTGTGTCCCCATGGAATTGTTGTTTGGGGTCAAGTGCCTGCTCTTGGGGAGGAAGAGGGCTCAAGGAGGGTAGATAATTTGAGTCATGGCCGTATATAAGATAGAAAACTGTACTGGTTCCAAATTAGGTTAATTGAGAAAATTTGTTTCTGAGATTCATCCGCAGTTGTTGACTCTCCTTGATAGGGATGTGTTTGTTTCTTCTCGATGTTTTCGATTACATTCAACTATTGAATGACTTCTTGAAGTTGATAACTATAGTTAATTTGTTACAATTAGTTATTGAATTTTCTTTTTGCAGGTTATCAAAGCTTTGAGAACTCATCCACATTTACGGAGGCTTGTGTAAGTTTTAACCCTGATCAAGTTGTGATCTTTCTTTTAATATTAGGTTAAATAACACTTACCTGATTTCTTGCATTAAAATTATAGTGGTAATTTTGATTTTAATATTTTTTTTAGATTTTTTGAAAACAGGTGATCAGTATTATTCCTTTGCATCATTCTTATAATGAATTGAACTATTTTACTATTTTAAATTTTTATAAAATAAGAATGTTCATATTTTATATATAAAAAACTATATTTTTATTGAAATAATTTGTTCTCTATTATCAACTCACACTGTATACACTTACTTTTTAAATTTGCTTTACACAAGTCAAAGAAAGAAAAGAGTCAGCCCGACGCCTTTGGCCAAACTCACAATGAAATCGTGATTGCAAGACGTTGGCATATCACTATGGAAGTTGTAATTATATACAGAGAGTAATATGCACAGGGTAGATACGAGTATGTAATAAATTTAATTAAGAAGGTTTAAATTCCATATTTAATCTGATAGTCTATTTTAATCCGGACATTGTATTCTATAACAATTAATCTTCAAATTAATCACAGGCATTTTTTGCTTAAGAATTTAATAATTTGCCATTTGTGATCAGTGCTTCATTAACACAACACAGTTCCACCTGAATGGTCTCGTAAGAATTACCGAAAAAAATTGAACGCAACGACGACGTGGATTTTTTTACTACAATGACCACATTAAAACTAGCTTTTTAGAATGACCTACTTGAAATATCTGATTCTACCAATTATTTAGTAGTTGTTTTTTAGGTCCTTGTGTATTGTACATGTACTAATTCTCTGTAACCTGATTTTTCATATTATATTTATGCAGATATATATCTTGCAATCCTGAAAGTTTAGTGGCCAATGCTATTGAGCTATGCACACCATCTGTTGATAAAACTGAAAAGGGGAATAAAAATAATAGAGGTTGGAGAAATATGAGCAGTGCTGGTTTAGCACGCCATCGGGCCAAATCGATGCCCAATTCAGAGCCTTTCCGACCAATAAAAGCAATGGCAGTTGATCTTTTTCCTCATACTCCGCACTGTGAGCTGGTAATGCTTCTTGAGAGGTAAAGTAACTCATAAGCAATGTCGTGGAGCAGATTTTGATAGAGTTTCCTATACTTGTTTATTTGTTTATTTATTTTTTAATAAAGTTTTACCATAATTAAATTCTTTCCTTTCGTGAGCAGAAAAACTCCAGTTTCTGTACTGAATGTTATAATTTTTTTATTATGCGAGTATTATAGTTACATATTCAATCATTTGTTGGAAGTGCAAACATTATCTTGAACCTGTGTAGTATGTTTTAAAACACCCAATGACTGATAGTTACAACTACTAGCCATTTAGTGTTAGCAGTGTTATGTTGTCTTCATTACTCCTACAGCTGTACCAGACAGTTTCCAGTTTTTACATGCCTAATAAGTTTACGAGTATGGTTCTTTATCCAACAGTGCAAGCAGTATCTTTTGAATCAGCATAGTATGTTTTAATAATTTCCTATGTTTTATTGGTTCCGTCTGTAGTGTAGTAAATATAGAGGTGTTTTCATAAATGGATATGACTTCATTAAGGCTTCATTTTACTCCCATCAACTCTATTAAATTGTCATTTGTGAAACTCAATAATCTCCATTAGACGACAAAAGTTCTGTTAGAATCCCAATAAAACTCTAAAATCCTCAATAATCTTTCATTAGAAGTTTAGAACTCAAATCCATAGTTCTGAAATTACATTAAAGCTTTAATATAGATCTGTAAAATCCACTGAATTCTATTGAACTACGGTTTTGAATTTTAACTGAGCCAATTGGAGTCTATTGGAGCTTAAATGGATTCTTTTATTTCGTTGCCAGATGCTACTGTGCAAACTAATGGTAACTTGGTATATAAATGAAAAATATCTTTGGGGTTCCAAGTGCAGTGTGTTTTGAAGTCAAGAGACCAAATGACACCATTACTATTGATAAACTGTTATCTGTAATTGTCAGTCCCCAGTGATGTAATATGCAATTTACTCAAATATGTAGTAGACTGTGTGTTTACTTCTTGGGGCTTGGGAGGGGGCATCAATGTATGGCTCCATAAGTTTGCACGCCTGTTGCTGTGAATAAAATGCACATTTCCTTTCACGTTTTTTTTTAATTCAGATGATCTTATATGAAAAAGTGGTACTAATTTTTGGTATGTCATTGTTTAGTGTAATACTGATTTTCTGCAGTTATCTTTAGATAGTTATTGTTGAATAATCATTTAAAAATTTGTTAGTGCATCTTAAATTTCTCAAATTTTAGGTGGGGTAACTCACTGTTTAGTGCTCTTAATTATTGAAGTTTCATGTTCTTTAAGCAAACAAAGGTGCACTTATCAGCAGACTAGATGCCCCACTATAACTTGTGATGATTGGAGTGATTTGGAAAAAAAATTAAGCACCTTTTGATGCACTTGACAAATTAGTAGATTATCTCTGATTATGGTAAACTACTTTACTACTACAAAAATTGCACGACAGGTGCTCTTGCCACTATACAACGAATTGATACTTATGAGGTAAAGTAATTTAATGAGTTGGCTGTGAGCTGTCCTCGGAGTAGAGATGTGCGAACAAATCAAATCCTAAAAACTGATCTGGCCTGGTGGTGTTTTTGTGCATCTATTTACCTTGAATTGCCTTTGTTTAGTTTTTGTGACTTTCATGGTTCTACTATTCTTGGCTCATAGAGTTAATGTTTGAACTAGTTCTACTTTGAGGGTTTTATGTACTAGTGACTTACCGCTATTTATTATCCAAAATTTGGGCCGCAGCCAATAATTGATGCTACAGACAGGCTGTAATGTTTGTGATTGTGATCTGTTACATAATGGTATTGACCAGTTACAGTAGTAAAAGCTGCTAAGTGGTAGATTGATGATAAAATGAGGCTAGAATTTGTTATTAGTCAGATTGTGGCACCCTCACATAATTGCACGAGCCACAATTATGTACCAGGGTGCATGAGATGCACAAATCAAGAGCCTGTTCTTTGGTCTTCGAGAACATAAAAAAGCAGTGTTTGCTGTTCACGGCTAAAAGTTATGCTTGTTAACAGCACAGCTGATATTCTTAAGTTTGGAAATAGATGCATTCTCTTAGTTGTGAGATTTAGCTTTTGGAACTTGTGGATAAGGCTGATAGAATTATCTATGATTTTTGAAACCATCTTTATATGCAAGCTATTTATTTTTTTCATATGCCTCATAATAATCTTAAGAGTATCTGTAGAAGAATATGCTGATAGGTAGGGTTTAAGATACGTATATGTTGTGTTAATTTTAATGTTATGGGATGGTGACAAAAAAAGTTCTGAAGGAAAAGGTTTTTTGCCCCCTTTACAGATCAATAAACGGATTCGGTCCAATTGTTAGACTACACTGAAGCAAGTTGTTGAAAGTATTAAAGTTGAAAAGTATGCAAGATCTTATACATACAGTTACTATAAAATAAGATGATGTGAGCTACATTAATCAGGCTGTTATGTTGTTAGTGCCTCAGGCTGCGGGCCGAGTGGGCATAAAGAGATATTCATTCGTTCAGATAAACTAGTCTCTGATTATTGTTTAAAGAGTAAGCAAAAACCTTTTTTTTTTTTTTTATGTAGTTCTGTTAAGTTGGCTTAAGCATGGTTAGAGAGTCTCAGCATACCTCAGAATTCTAGTAATCATGATTGTGTATGCGTAGAAGAATGTGTATATATTCCAAGTAATTTTCCAGAAGCATGAAATTGCTTATAATGAGAAGATGCATATTATGAGTGCAACACTCCAAAACGGTTGCGTTTGTTTTTAAAGAAAAATTATCACTTTCCCCATCACGTGCATCAATTCAACACAAAGCAAAATCAGTAATTTTAGGTTTGTGTCTATCTCTATACTTTACCTACCATTTCTATCATAAACAGTACTGTTACCTCTGATACGTCTTTATATTAACCTAATTATGTCGTTTTTACCAAGTCATTTTTTGTAATCAAGAGTTTTAAAGCTTTAGAATTCTTTTTTTTGTTGTACAATTTGTTGTTTCTTGTCCTCTCTTTTTCTTTTCGTTGCGACCGCTTTTCTCTCCTCTTAATACTAAGAGCATCTCCAAGATAACATCTAAAATTGTTATCCAAAATATGGTTAGCTAAAATTTTATTGAACCTGATAAGCATTTTTATCCAATGGCATTAGCTATATTCGTAATATTATTCTTTTTATTAATTTTAAATATATAAATAAAACAAGTTTAATTATTTCTTTTTTTGAAAGGGTGTTTAATTAATTATGTTATATATTAGTGGAAATAAAAGTATATATTTAATAAAAAGATATTTATTATAATATTATAATATTTTTATATTTATATCAATATTATAAAATAAAAATGAGTAATTATTATGAACATTACTTACATATAAAATAAACTTTATGACTAAAACATATTTTAATATATTAGAATTTTTATAAATTTAGTTAACAATAAAATAACTTTATTACACGTTACATAACATTATTGTTTTATAAATAAAAATACAATACATCTAGACATATAATAATAATGAAGATAAATACATCATTTTTATATTCTAATATCATATATTTAAACCTTAAACATGTTATAAAAATATATAAATAATAAAATTTAGAATAAAATTTGGGTTAGATTAGGGTTAATATTGGTACGAGATGACGTCAAGTATCATAGATGATGGCTGAACAATCAACAATGACGTGCGTCTCTTTCGTTATCTAAATTTATACCTAATATGTATTCCCGTTGGAGGAGTTATATCTCTTAACTATATGAGTAAAATATAAATATTATCTAAAATTTACAGAACCTATAAGGAATTATGATTCAACGGTATTAGCTAAATTTAAAAAGCTGTTATTTTTAAATTTCAATTGTTAATTTTAGTGAAAAAAGTTACTAAAGAAATCCAAAGTAAAAGAAATCAAAAGTAAAGTTGTTGGGTAATGAATAAAACACAGAGGGGGTGAATGTGTTTTAAACAATTTTAATTGCTTTTTAAACTGTTATGAATGGTGAACAAAGTAATCTGTATTGTAAAGATAATATGCTTTAACAGAATAATTTAAACATGCACATGAACACACTTATCTTTCAAAACTCACTGAATTTTATATTAAAATCAAGCTAATGTTTTGCTACAAATTTCTGGGTTCTTTGTTGATAGAGAAATCAGCTTCTCTCTTGAGAGTCGCAAGATTTTTCAGATCTATTTGTTACACATCAAAATAAAGCATCCAGTGTTTATTTTATAGAATAGTAAACACTGGTTTTACATAGCATGCAATAGCATGTACTAAACCCTACTTTAAGTTAACTAAAACTTTCTATTTCTGGCTTAGTATATCTTTGCAAATCGTGCATGTCTCTGCTTCTACTTTGTCAGTTAATCTTGACCTTTGATCTTGTACTCTTCAATCTGCTTTTGTAGACTTTTCAAATCAGAAATTAATTTGTTTGTTGATTGATAATCTTGGATATTTAACTGGTCTGCACTTTGTACTTTGAGTTTTACTTCGAGATCTCCAGTTTGGTATATAGAGAACTAGACATCTCGATAAGTATAATGGCTTATCGAGTTCTCTTATTACTCTATAGTTGTTATGACTTATCGAAGTCTCTGAGTTCTCGAATGTGAAATTGACTTGTCGAGATCTCTGAGTTCTCGAGTATAATCTTGACTAATCGAGATCTCCGAGTTCTCGAGCGAACTTGACTTATCGAGGTCTCCATTTCTTTGCATGTAGAATTTACTTATCGATATCTCTGAGTTCTCTAGTGATATTCTGACTTGTCGATATCTCAGAAATCTCTAGTGAAAAAATGACTTGTAGATATCTCCAATCTTCATGTCTTCAATTTGGCTTGTTGATATCTCTGAGACTTCTCTATAAGCTTTTCTTGACTTCTCAATAAGTCATTTTGGAGTTCTCGAATGACTTCTCTATAACACTCAATCCGTGACTTGTAGATTTCTTGACTTAGAATATTTTTCCTAAAACAGATTTATTCAACTCCAAACTTCTTCATACTTTCTCCGAGGCATGATCTTCATGATCTTCTTCCAGAGTTTATTCTTAGGCTTGAGACTTTTTACAGAAAAATACTCCAGTCTAATGTATTTTCATTTTTACAGACTTAAATGATACAATACAAAATGCAAACTTAGATTATCATACAACTTACTTAGAGCTGTCAATTTGACTTAGTCTTGTTATAGCACAAGCATGTCTTGCACAACAATCTCCCCCAATTTGTGAGAAGATTGTTTATCACAAATTAATGTCTGTTAACAAGACTAACCCCAAGCTACAATGAAAAATTAGACTATACATACAAGTTGACACAAACATAACATGTATACATTAGGTGATTTCTTGAGTTCATCAGATACATACATCAGACAAATGTTTCATCTCCTATTTTTTCTCTAATGAAGTCCTTTAGGTGTACAAGAATTTCAAGTTCCTCTATGATTGGTGTTCCTCTTAAAGCTTCCACAAGTTTGAGTTTGTCATGTATTAAATAACTACTCAGTAACTCAATCCTAAATCTTGAGACTGTGCCAACTTTTACATTTAGAAATTTTCCATCCTTGGTAACTCTGCTAATCCTTTTTGCCTTGAGATCTTCAGATTTTTGAATGTACATTTCTATTTCCTCATCATCCTTCCTCTTCCTCTCCTCATATTCAGCCTTGTTTCATGCTCTTCTTTATTCCTTTTTTTACCAACCATTCAGCTAAAATAGATCTCCATGCCTTAATTGCAGTATCCTTATCCTTCAGCAAGCTTATCACTCTTTTGATCTCTGTGGGTGAAAATGTGTCCATTAAATTGCTGCCAATAAATGTGAATGACCCATCCTGATAGAAAATTCTCACTTCCCTTAGTGTTACAACCCAAACTCTGACCATTTCTTCAGCTAAATGTTGAAAGTACTCTTCATCTGAGATGCACCAGTTTAGAGGTAGAAAATCACTTTGATTATAGCAATTCCAGATGACCCTCTCAGTAACTTGTATTTTCTTAGGTTTTCTCCCAACAGACTTGTAGTGAATATCAACTTTATGAGGGCAGTGGTTGTGAAGATTAACAATTACTTGGAGAAAAGAATTTTTGTGAACATCAATGATGGGGGAATTGACAGATGTCTACAAGTGCCTCTTCCAAATATTAAAACTTTAAGAGCATTTGAGATGGATGTAATGATTAAGAGAGTAAATCCAGTCATTCCAGAGGAGACCCAACTACTGAAAGAGCTCAAAATGTACAGTTTGCAGCCTTTCCTGAAGCCTATCTATATCCAAATAAATGGGTGGCCTACATCTGTCCAAGAACCAAGGAGTGCAAACAGTTCATTGTTCCAAGAAATTGTGTAAGATCAAATATGAGGCTGATCATGACTCTTCAGTCTGATCTCAAGCACAAAAAGTGCAAGAAGGGTGAGGATGTTGAGATGATAAGAATTCTTGAAAGATATGTTGTAAATCCTGACACAATGTTGCCAAATTAAAAGTTTAACAACTCAAAAGATGACAAGAATGATAATGAGCAGAAGCATGATGAGCAAAAACCTTCTGGCTCAAATCCAAGTCAATCTTCAAAGGCAACTGACAACAATGACAAGAAGGAAGAAGAGAAGAAAGGTGATGACAAGAAAAGAGGAGAATAAAGGAGAAGCAAGAAAAGACAAGATGGCTCAAAACCACGACAACAAACCCTAAAAATCCAAATTAACCAAGCTCAACCCTCTAAGCCAACAAACTGAAACACTAAACCACCTCAAACCTCAAAGCCTAAATACTTGTACGAACAAACTGCTAACACCTTTCTGAAAACCAATGCTCTTTTGTAGGTAATGTAGTTGTTTTGAAGAGACATCCTCAAGACTGCAAGAAGTTCACTGAATTCTTGATCTTGATTTGGTCCTTCTGCATCCTTGGTGAGTCTGTCCTTTTCCACATCTTTTGATAACTGAGCTTGTGAAAAACTTTGGCCAATTGATGAGACAGGCTCCTTAGATTTAGATTTACCAGCATCCTTGGATTGTTGAATCCTATCTTCAATCTCTCCCTTAGTCTTGGGAACAAGCATGATGAGGGGAATTGGTAATTCTGGCCTCACAGACTTAGGAAGTATAGACAATGGAATATTGAGCTTGCCCATGATGGCTTCCAATGCAATAGAATTATGCATTTGTTAGTGCTTATGGGAGTCCACCAATGTTTGAATGTCTGCCTGTTGACTCTGCACTTGTGTAGTGAGAGCATGCATTTGAGCCGTGAGGTTGTCTGTGGCGCCCCAAAATCCGGGGTCAGGGATCTAGGAAGCCACGCCATCTTGAATGCTATATAACACTTATCTCGTATCACAATATATAAATACTCACACCTTTACGACCCCACACTTATCACACACACACACACATATTTATAGGTTATTGTCTTGGAAACGAACCATTCATTACTCAATTTCTCATACACAACATAGTGTAGGCTAAAAAGTTTTTCCCGTCTGTCAGGGTTACTATTCATTAAGCATTTTTACAAAGTCTTAAAAATTCGAGTTATTACATTATCATTGGAGGATTGCAGAGTTGAGACTTGACTTTGAAGAGCTTGAATTTGTAGATTTGTAGATGTGGAAGTAGGTGGTTGATAGCTTGTAGCTACTGAAGATCCAAAAATTTCTTCTACAACTTATTTGATACCCTCCATGAGCAGCCCAGAGGGCTCATATCTGCTTTGGTGAAGCTGGTTCAACTTGAGCTTTGTGTCATTTGAACTTGTGATTTGCTGTTGAACCACTTCATGGAGAGCAATGAAATATTGTCTGAGATTTTTGACATCTTTTTCCACAGAAGTCAGATCTAGCCTTGGTATGATCTCCTCCATCTTCTCTTTCACCAACTTCCTTACCTTGTCTTCATGACCAGTCAGCTTTAGTTCTAGAGCTTTATCAAATAGGTGAAAGGCCTTGGTTGAGCTTTGTAAACTTCAGTGACTGCATCATAGACATCTTGTGGATTCAAGGCCTTGGCATTACTTCCTAGAATAGTGACATATTCATCCCTAAACCTAGCCAAGACCCGATTCATCTCCAAAACAAAATCTTTAGACAGCCATGCATCTATATTCCCATCTTGCTGTGAAATGTTGGCTAGTCCAAAAATCTGCTCAACAAGAAGATCATCCATAACTGTAGGTTGAGAATCAGTTTTCTGTAGCCATTGTGAAATGAGATGTGGTTGTTGAGGTTGAGAGGTTGAAGGTTGATATGTAGGGCCATAACCACCTGTGACAGGAGTCACAGTTTGACTCATATATTTCTCTGTATTTATGACAGTGTGTTGTCCTCCACTTGTAGCTCAAATTGAATTGGAGGGGATTTGACTGGTTATTATCATGTACATCAGCCTCAAACCCTTGTGCTTCTTGCAAATCACTGTCACATAAATGTGATATACTTGCCTCTCCCATAGCAGGGTCATTGGAAATTGTACTCCCAGCTTCAATTATTAGATCAATTTCACCCAGGGTTTTGAGGGGAGTTGTTCCTGGAACATGAACCTTCAATTGAATTGGAGAGGATTTAGATAGGTCCCCCTCAGGAGTACTACCCTCAAACCTAATAGCCTATGAAGGCTGATTTGCACATGAAGGTGCATTTGTGATCACCATGGGGTCTTCAGTAAAAACTGATGAATCCTCCATATTTGTGATGGTGTCATCAAGGTCTACCCCAGCCGGTAGTCTCTCACCATCTAAATTAGATTTCTGGGTGGTGAGCAAGGTTTCTTGAATCAAGTCACTTGAGTGAGTTTGTACTTGAGAGATAGATTCAGGTGCTATGTAGGAAGAAGAAATTTGAGAAATAGAGATGTATTGATCAGAACTAAGTGTTGGAAGCTCCCCCTGAATGTATAAGGGAGCTTCAAGGGATGTGCTCTCCTTGTGTGTGCCATCCTTGTTTCTCCTTCCATACACTTGTATTTGTTCAAGTGATAGTTGTCAGACTCTTTACAGGGTGCATTTGGGTTAATGCTATTTTCAGTAGAGACATCCTTTTGAGAGGGTGCCTTTAGAGTCTATTTAAGTCCCTTGTTTACAACTACATCCTTTTGAGAGGATGCAGAGGTGGCTAGAGTGCTCAACTCAGTTTGTTTTGCCTTCTTTGGTTTTCTGACCAAGGGTGACTCAGTTGGTGTTTGTTCCTCACCACTATCACTCATGATTATTAGGTTAGCCTGCTTTCTCTTCTTTTTACTCACTTTACCCTTTTAGGAAGATGAAGTAGTTGGTTTCCTAGCTTCTATAGGTATAGAAGAAGTGGTCTCAGCCTGGGAAGTCCCCTGTTGATTTTCCTCTATTTGAACTTCTACAGGTTCAGGGACCATAGCTATACTAGATTGTGCATTAGATCTCATATCAGGCATAGGGTAAGGGTTAAACCTCTCCATCATAAAGGGAGTGATTTTCAGACTTATAGTTACCTTATTCTTTGTAGTAAGTGAGCCAAATATAATTTTTGACACTTGCTTATAGGTGCATATTTTTGTGCTATCTATACCATTAAGCAAATGTATGTCTAATATTTTATGATTTAAAGTAGACATGATAATCTAGGAAAAAAAATTCCTTACCTCTTGATTCCAATGGTATTGTTAGCCTGGTAGCAAGTTCTTCCAGGATAAATAGACAAACATTCAAGTATCTGTTATGGGCTATTGAGAACACCAGCTTCTGCATCACACTTGAGATATTTTCATATCCTATCTTCCTGCATGTGAAGGCCCTCACTATAAAATCAAACATAAAGAACCATTCCTTCCTTAGGTTTGTTCTGTTCAGACTTGCCAGGTTGATCCTCCCACCATAGTTGATAAATCCATGAACTCAGCAAGCTCATCTTGTGTTGGCACCTCCACTAGATTTACAGTTGGAAAACCCAAAGCTGCATTCACATCTTGCACATTGAACCTTACTTGTTGGCCCCCAATTGTGCAAGTCACCACTATGGACAGAGAGTTTTCATTCATAACAGTCCTTACTACAGCTGTGGTCCAGAACTCATGCAGGACATCCAAGTACAAGATTAGGTTAGTAGTTAAAGCACCTGCAAGATAGGATTCATACAAAAATTTCACAAACCCCTTGAAACTATTAGGGGCTTGGTTAACATCAGTGAAAGCAAGGTAGTTGGTTCCTTGTTTGGGGATTTCAGCTCTAACAAGATTGAGTGCCATTGTAGTTGAGTAAGAAGGAATGGGTAAGAAAAAATTGTGAGAAAGAGCTTGAAACGAGAGAGAAATCGGTTTGGAATTGAAAAGGCTAAGTCACTTAGAGTTCTCGAAGTCGTAATTATGTGTATGTCGAGATGTCTGAGTATTTATAGTAAAAGCAAATGACTTATCGAGAACTAAAAAATAAACGTTTGAGCTTTGTTTATCAAGAAGTCCTTTTGAAAAGAGAATTACATATCGAGAAGTCATTTTAATTTACTCTTATAGAGAACTAACACTGACTTGTCGAATTGTCAAATAAATACTCAATTTATCCAAAATGGACTAAATTGTTTCCAATTTTTATTTCAATAAATCCAAATAAAAACAGAATAATTTTGCCAAAAGTATTTTACTAAAATAATTTATTGAATTAAATTATTCCAGTTCTGAGTTATTTATAAGTCTAAAATTATACTTGTAGAGAACTCTGTGAGTTAACACTTATAGAGACTCTACAATGACTTATCTATAAGTCATAATAAAGCTTATCGAGAAGTCAGGAGATTGACTTATCGAGAACTCGCTCGAGAAGTCTTAAAATGACTTGTCGGTAAGTCAATTAGACTTATCGAGAACTCAGTTCTCTAAATACTTTTGATTACTTTGATTATGTCTTGTGCTAAGTTTACATATTGAAAATGTTAGAAAAAATGGATTTTATATCATAATTTTATTATGTTCTTGATGATAATCCTAAAATCTAATGATTGGAAGTTGTTTTATGATATGTGAACTTAAACTTTTATATATGGATCTAAGTATTTTCTTAGTGAAATCCATAGAGAAATAGAGTTGAAACTAGTAGCTTGTAAAAGCTTGAAATGGAGAATGTGTCATTTGTCCCACATTGAAAATAAATTAAGTGAAGATTTTATTTATTTGTGATTTAATTTTTTAATTAGAATTAATTTATCAATCGGACTGAGTTATTGTTTCTGTTGGGCTTGGTCACTTTGTAAGTGGGCTGAGTCAGATTCAATGAATCTGGACATGTAACTGATAATATATATTCATAACTGAAAATATTAAAACTAATTTAATGTGTGTGGATTAAATACAAAAGCTGTTATTTAAATTCAAAATCAGCAGTTTTGATTTATGTATTAAATGAGCAGTTTTGATTTCTGGTATTAAAGTCTATTAAAGTCTATTAATGTCAGGGTGATCAATTACACTTAGCCTTTACTATAAATAGAAACCTAAGTTGTTGATGAAAAAGACCACACCTGCATTTTATTGTTCTCTCTGCTTTATCTTCTCTCCCAAACACTATTCTGTGAGTTGCTGATTTTTCCGGCGACTGAGGTGCTAGTCAGAGTTGGATTTGTTGTTGTTGTGAACATCAAGTCCTGAGCAATTTTATCCTGGAAGAGGCATTAAAAGCAACCCAACACAACAGGTGGGGGAAATTATCTCTTCAAGAGGAGTCAGGGCTTCGAGCAAGGCCTGGCGACTCATGTGATTAATTTCTTATTGCATTGTACCTGTTGGGTACCATCGCTTTTCTGTTTCTATATCACTTTGTTAAAACTATGGTTACGGGTACAATTTATGATCTTTCTTTGTTCTTACAGTTACTGATATCCATGTTTTTTACCTACATGTTTTGTTTCGTTAATTGTTATCTTGGCCTTGCCTTGTTAAATGTTATATATAATTGCCTCTATATTGCTGTAATAGTTAATCTTTCAACATTCTTGAAGAGATAATTAGTTATATATTAGTTAGCATAATGGTTAGCGAAACTGAGGTTCTCGTAGGTGGTGGTAGTTCTGGTGAAACTTTTGGGGTCATTTATTGGACCACTTATAGTTTTCCACAAGCTGTTGAATTAACTGGTTTACCGGAGAAATTCAATGGTGGCATTGGCTTTTCTCGCTGGCAGAAAAGGATGAAATTGTGGTTGACTATAAAGGGTTTGTGGCCGGTTGTGGAGTATGAGAAACCGGTTGTAGATCAAGAAAAGGCTGACACGGTTAAGGCTTTTGTGAAGTAGGCTGAGAAGGATGGGGTGGCTAGGGCGGTCATTTTGGTTGCTCCAACAAACACTTTGTTTGATGTCTATTCTTCTGATGCCTGCTCCGCAAAACTCTTATGGGAGAAGCTGGACCAAACACATAATACTAACTCACAAGGTCTAGAAAAATATTATGTGGCTAGGTTCCTTGAATTCAAGCTTATGGACAATAAGTCCATGACTGAACAAGTGCATGAGTTCGAGATGATAGTGCATGCTTTAAGGAGTCTGGAATGGATCTCCCTGAGAAGTTCAAGGTTATGAGCGTAATTGAAAAACTCCCGAAGTCTTGGGAAAATTTTCTCTCTCCCTGAAAAGACAGAAAGGAAAGATCACCTGGACCAACCTTATGTTGGACATCTCGGTCCAAGAACAACACAAGTCCAAACAGGGACATGTGATGCCAAATGAGCACGGTACCTCGAAGTTAAACGTAGCAACTGTAGGACAGAAAAGGAAGGCTGTTGCTAAAAAAGTTAATAGTAATAACAAGGACAAGGCCAAGAAACCCAAGGAAAACAAGCCATGTTGGTCTTGTAGGCAGGTTGGGCACTGGAGTAAGGACTTCCCTACAAGGAAAGCGAAGAAAACCGAGGTGGTAGCGCAAGCGAATGTTGTGCTAGGAACTGCAAGTGGGCCCGTAGTGAACATGGTTGTTGGTGAGGTTAGGGCTTCTGAAATCGGCGTTGACCGGTATGTATCCTACAACCCTGAAATATTTTCTACTTATTTTTCAAATGAATGGTTGATAGATAATGGAGCTAATGTACATATTTGTGGTTATATTAGTTTATTTGTATCTTATCAACAGAGTCATAGCTTGACTGTGAAGATGGGGAATGCTAGTGTTGCTCAAGTACTTAGAGTAGGAAATATGGATCTGAAGTTCCCTTCAGGATGTATACTATCTCTGACTAGAGTGCGTCATGTTCCCGACATGCGTAGAAATATAAAAACTGGAAGCTGCTTAGTTTCTAGTGGTTTTGAAATTTCTTTCAAGTGTAATAAAATAGTTCTTATTCATACTGGTACATTTTTTGGCAAGGGTTACTTGTTAAATGGTTTATTTGTTATTAATGCTGAACCCGTTTTGGGGAATTTGAATAATAATATTATTTCTTCTGTTAACTGTATTGAATCCTCGATATATGACATGCTAGACTAGGTCACTTAAACTTTGGTGCTCTTAAGAATATGATGAACTTATAGTTGATTCCAAAACATACCATAAAAAAGAATTCTAAATGTCAAGTATGTGTGTCCGCTAAACAAATAAGGAAACCTTTTCATAACATTGTTAGGGATTCAGACTTGTTAGATTTAGTACACACTGATATTTGTGAATTTGGTGGTGTGTTGACCAAGGACCAGTTTAGATACTTCATTACTTTTATATGATAGTAGTAGATATTATAATATTTATTTACTTAGATATAAGGATGAAGCACTTAGTAAATTCATTATATTTAAAACTGAAGTAGGTAAACAAGCTAGTAAGGTACTTAAACGATTGAGATCTGACAGAGGTGGTGAGTATATGAGTAACACTTTTAATGAATTTTGCGCAAATAATGGTATAATTCATGAAGTTACTCCACCTTACGCACCTGAGTCCAACGGGGTTGCTGAGCGAAAGAAAAGAACATTTAAGATATGATTAATAGTATGCTTATTAACTCTGGGTTGCCTAAATACATGTGAGGAGAGGCTCTAAATACGGCGTGCCATATTTTGAATAGATTCCCTCTGAAACACATGGATAAGACACCATTGGAGTTATGGAAAGGCAAGATGACTAGCCTTAAGTATCTTCGTGTGTGGGGGTGCCTTGCTAAGGTGCTTGTTCCTGAACACGAGAGAAAGAAACTATGTCCGAAAACTGTTGATTGTATCTTTTTGGGCTATCTTGAAACCACTACAACTATGAGATCTTTGGTATTAAAATCTGACATAGATGGTATAGTGACAAACACGATAGTTAAATTTCGAGATGCTACATTCTTTGAGGATGTCTACCCTATGAAGATTGGAATACCTGAAATGACTTCTGAGGAAGATCCTACTCACACATCGAGTTCTATTCCTGATCATGTGGAAAAGATGACAAATGTGGGGGCGGAACCTAGTAGTAGCTCTATTCCTAAGAAAGTAGAGGAACCAAGGAGAAGTAAGCGTGCAAAGATAGTTAAGGATTTTAGAGGTGATTTTATCACGTACAATGTCGAGGACGAACCTTTAACTTTCTGACAAGCTATGGATTTTTCGGAGTCTAGGCATTGGAAGGGCACTGTGAAGAGTGAAATAGACTCTATTGTTTCTAATGGAACATGGGAGTTGGTTGATCTCCCTCCTGGGTGTTCTACTATCGGGTGCAAATGGGTCTTTAAAAGGAAGTTGAACCCTGACGGCTCAATAGATAAGTACAAAGCTAGACTGGTAGCTAAGGATTTTAAGCAGAAGAAAAAAATTGATTACTTTGATACATACTCTCCGGTTGCAAGGATGGTAACAATCCGAATGCTTATAGCATTGGCTTCCGTCCATGGTCTGATCATCCATCAGATGGATGTAAAGACCTCTTTTTTTCATGGTGAACTTGAAGAAGAGATGTATAAGGACCAACCTAAGGGAATTATTGTATCTGGAAATGAAAGGAAAGTATGTAAATTGATCAAGTCCATCTATGGCTTGAAACAAGCTCCCAGAGATTGGCATAAAAAGTTTGATGAAACTGTATTGTCGTTCAATTATATGATTAATGAAAGTGATAAGTGTGTCTACACCAAAGTTAAAGGTAGTAAGTGTATCATCTTGTGCCTATATGTGGATGACATCTTATTGTTTGGAACCAATATTGAGATTATTAACTAGACAAAATCTTTCTTGAAAAGGCACTTTGAAATGAAGGATATGGGTGAGGCTAGTGTGATTCTTGGAATCAAACTGATTCAGTCGGCTGAGGGAATAACCTTGACTCAATCTCATTATATAGAGAAATCTATACTTGAGAAATATGGCTATTCACAGTGTAGAATCTCTAGTACACCCTATGATCCTAAAGTTGCCCTTGTCAAGAATACTTCAGGAGTACCTGTGTCTCAGTTAAGGTATTCTCAGATTATTGGGAGCTTGCAGTATCTTGTTAACTGTACTAGACCAGACATTTGATATTCTGTGTCTAAGTTGGCTAGATATACAAGCTGTCCAAACAGAACTCATTGGGATGCTCTTAATAGAGTATTTAGATATCTAAAAGGCACAATGTACCTTAGTTTACACTACAGGAGATTTCCTGGTGTGCTTGAAGGGTACAGTGATGCAAGTTGGATAGCTAAGAAGTCTGGTTCCAATGGAGTGACTGGATATATGTTCACCTTGGCTGGTGGAGCAATATCCTGGAAGTCAAGCAGACAGACTATAGTGACTCGGTCTGCATTTAAGGTTGAGTTGTGTACACTAGATACCACGGGGACGGAGGCTGAATGGTTACACGAACTTATGTCTGCGATACCTATATTGCTATTCCTTATGATAGTCGAACAACTATCAACAAGATTAGCAGTAAAAAGCATGATGCTAAAACAAAGAGACACATCCAAGTTAGACTCAAGTCTATAAGGAATTTAGTGTCTAATAGGATTATAGCTATAGAGTTCATAGGAACTCAGAATAATATAGCTGATCCTTTGACTAAGGGACTGGAACCTGCAGTGGTCGTCAAGTCAAGGTTGGGGATGAGGCTATCAACCCATCATAATTCATCAACAATGGGAACCCAATACACATGAGAGGAGATCCCTCGAAGTGTACTCAATTTGGTAATAACAAACCGTAAGGATGAATTGGTATTACCTTTGCTACATAGATGATACTATTATATCTGAGTCTATCCCCTATAAACCTAGAAGGTACTGACACTGCTAGAAAAGCGAGAGTGTTAAAACTCTGAATGGGGTCAAGTCATTTGACGAGATAGTAGCAGTATATCTATGGAGATGCCCAGCTAAGCGAATGTAATTGTGTGGTCGCAATTAGAGGAAAGGGTTATTCCTTGAAGCATTCGACGAACGGGATCGAGACAGGACCATTAATGTCTCAAAGCCGTAGATTGGGACCATAACCATTGACTTGTCATTATCTATGGAACATGGTTATACTAAAAGGATTAAGATTCAAGGTGAAACATTCCATCTGAATCCGGTACCATTGAAGTAGAGGACTTAGGAGGGTTCAAACCCGAAAGGGTACCGACTCTGAAAAATAAGTCATGATGAAAAACCTGATCGCATTTCTGTAAGGATTTGTGGAGGATTGTTAGAAAAAATGTGTTTTAGATTATAATTTTTATTATGTTCTTGATAATAATCCTAAAATCTAATAATTGGAAGTTGTTCCATGATATGTGAACTTAAAACTTTTATATATGGATCTAAGTATTTTCTTAGTGAAATCTATAGAGAAATAGAGTTGAAACTAGTAGTTTGTAAAAGCTTGAAATGGAGAATGTGTCATTTGTCCCACTTTGAAAATAAATAAAGTGAGGATTTATTTATTTGTGATTTAATTTTTTAATTAGAATTAATTTATCAGTCGGACTGGGTTATTGTTTATGTTGGGTTTGGTCACTTTGTAAGTGGGCTGAGTCAGATTCAATGAATCTGGATATGTAACTGATAATATATATTCATAATTGAAAACATTAAAACTGATTTAATGTGTGGATTAAATACAAAAGCTGTTATTTAAATTCAAAATCAGCAGTTTTGATTTATGTATTAAATGAGCAGTTTTGATTTCTGATATTAAAGTCTATTAAAGTCCATTAATGTCAGGGTGATCAATTACACTTAGCCTTTACTATAAATAGAGACCTAAGTTGTTGATGAAAAAGACCACACCTACATTTTCTTCTTCTCTCGCTTTATCTTCTCTCCCAAACACTATTCTGTGAGCTGCTGAATTTTCCGGCGACTGAGGTGCTAGTCGGAGTTGGATTTGTTGCTTCTGTGAACATCAAGACATGAGCTATTTTATCCTGGAAGAGGCATTGCAAGCAACCCAACACACCAGGTGGGAGAAATTATCTCTTCAAGAGCAGTCAGGGCTTCGAGCAAGGCTTGGCGACTCAGCTGATTATTTTCTTGTTACATTATACCTGTTGGCTACCACCGCTTTTCTGTTTCTATATCACTTTGTTAAACAAATGGTTACGGGTACAATTTATGGTCTTTCTTTATTTTTACAATTACTGATATGCATGCTTTTTACCTACATATTTTGTTTCGTTAATTGTTATCTTGCCCTTGCCTTGTTAAATGTTATATATAATTGCCTCTATGTTGCTGTAATAGTTAATATTTTCAACAGAAAATTCAAATCAACATTTAGACAGTTTACTTAGAGTTAAAAAATTCCAAGCTAAAATTTTGAATTTTTGAAAAATAAATATGTAGAGATTTCTAAAATATTTATAATTCATATTTCAGTTAATTTCCAATTTAATCAAATGAATTTTGATTTATTTGAAATTAATCTGCTGCAAAATATTAGCTGAGTTCTTGCCTTAGGATGAAAAATTAAGCATTCCAATTTCACCTACAAGTCTAGTGAAAGTTGCTTCATCCAAAGGTTTATTAAAAATGTTAGCTAATTGTTCTTCTATTGGAACAAAAATGAGCTAAATGGTACCATTTGCATCATGTTCTCTAATAAAATGGTACTTTACATCAATGTGCTTTGTTCTAGAATGGTTAACCGGATTAGCTATAATAGATATAGTACTAGTATTGCCACATATAATTGGAATTTTGTGTAACACTGGACCATAATCCATTAGCTGATTTCTAATCCAAAGTATTTGAGCACAACAACTTCCTGCAGCTATGTATTCAGCCTCTGTTGTAGAAGTTGACACATATTTTTGTTTCTTGCTATACCAGGATACAAGACTTTGTCCAAGAAACTGACAGCTACCACTAGTACTCTTTCTGTCAACCCTGCATTCAACAAATCTGTATATGTGTATCCAACAGCTTCAAAAGCAGTTCCCTTAGGATACCATAATCCCAAGTTTAGAGTCCCCTTTAAGTATCTGAAAATCCTCTTCAAAGCCATCAAATGTGATTCTTTTGGATTGGCTTGAAATTTTGCACACAAACATGTTGCAAACATGATATCTGGTCTACTAGCAATTAAGTAAAGCAAAGATCCAATCGTTCCTCTATAGCTTGAGATATCTACACTCTTGCCCTTTTTATCTTCATCTAGCTTTGTAGCTGTAGAAATAGGTGTAGATGTAGGTGAACAATTAATCATACCAAACTTTTTCAGTAAATCTTTGACATACTTAGTTTGGTGATGAAGATTCCATCAATTCTTTGACTGACTTGAAGTCTGAGAAAATAATTTAATTCCCCCCATCATACTCATTTCATATTCACTTTGCATAAGTTTAGAGAACATTTGGCAAAACTTTTCATTTGTAGAACCAAAGATAATATCATCCACATAGATCTGAACTAGAATCATATCATCACCATGTTTCTTATAGAAGAGAGTCTTGTCAATAGTACCTCTAGTGAATCCACACTTAATTAAAAATTCTGACAGTGTGTCATACCAAACTCTAGGTGCTTGTTTTAGTCTATAGAGGGCCTTGAGTAACTTGTATACAAAATCTGGAAATTATGGATCTTCAAAGCCAGGTGATTGTTGTATATAGACCTCTTCTTCCAACTCACCATTAAGGAATTCACTTTTCACATCCATTTGATATACCTTGAAATTTGAATGTGCAGCAAATGATAGAAAAATCCTTATTGCTTCAAGTCTTGCAACTGGAGCAAAAGTTTCATCATAATCAATCCCTTCTTCCTGTGAGTAGGCTTTTACAACCAATCTTGCTTTGTTTCTGGTGACTATTTCATTTTCATCCATTTTGTTCCTGAATACCCACTTTGTTCCGATTATACTTTTGTTCTTTGGTGCTGGAACCAATTTCCAAACTTTGTTCCTCTCAAACTGATTTAGCTCTTCTTGCATAGCAGATATCTAAACATGCATGAAGACATTCATTTGCAGTTGCACTTCTAGTCCTCACTCCAGCTGTTGGATCACCAATAACTGCTTCTCTAGTGTGACTTCTATCCCACTTTATGGTGTGAGTTTGTTGACTGGAATTTTCTGTGTTTTCTTCACCATTGGCATGACTTGCAGAACCTTCCTCTCTTTCTCCCTCTGAGTTTGTGCTATCAAATTCAAGTTCATGAGATGAGCTTTCATTCTCATGATTCACTTACTCAGTAGACTCTTCATCATCTCTGTGATTTGTGTTGACTTCAGCTTCATCATCAGAATCACTATCAATGTTAAGATTTTCAAATCTTAGGGCTTTTGCTTCATTTTCATCAAGGCATTCCAAGTCTGGGCACTTGTCATCATCAAAAGTAACATCAGTGTTTTCCAGAATTTTCCTTTATTCAAGCACATAGACCTTGTAGGCAGTTCTTTCCAATCAATATCCTAGAAAAATTGCTTCAAAAACTTTAGAATCAAATTTTCCCACATATTCAGAGTTGTCCTTCAAAACATAACACTTGCTTCCAAACACATGAAGATACTTCAAAGTAGGCTTCCTTTTAGACAAGATTGAGTAGGGTCATTTGCCAAGATTTTTGTCAATGAGATATATGTTTTGAATATAGCATGCAGTGGTCACAACTTCTTCCCAAAAACTAGTTGGCAACTTTGCATCTTGCGATATTGTTCTAGCAGCCTCTATTGGTGTTCTATTCTTTCTCTCAACTACCCCATTTTGCTGAGATATTTTAGCAGTTGAGAATTCTTGAACAATGCCTTTGTCTTTGCAGAATTCAGTTAAGGTTGCATTTCTGAATTCTGTTCCATTATCACTTCTCAATCTTTTCACACATTCCTGATCTTCAACCTGCTTTTCAATCTTCTTGATGTGCTCAATTATGATTTGTGGAGTCTCATCTTAGGAATGCATAAATTCCACCTATGTATATCTTGAGTAGTCATCAACCATCAAAAGTGCATATCTCTTCCTTGAAATTGAGAGGACATTTACTGGTCCAAATAAATCCATGTGAATAAGTTGTAAAGGTGCACTTATAGAATTCACAATTTTACTTTTGTGACTTGATCTTTTCATTTTTCCTTTTTGACAAGCATCACAGACTTCATCTTGAGCAAATTCCAGATTAGGCATGTCTCTTACCAACTTCTTTTTAACTAGAGTATTGATTGCTTTAAAATTAAAATGAGACAACTTCTTATGCCATAGTTTGCTTTGCTCTGCTGCCTTGGTGTAGAAGCAACAAATTTCATTCTCATTTGTTGACTCCAAGTCTGAAACAAATAAGCTTCCTTTCCTTGCTCCTTTCAGAGCAACTTCACCTGTTTTCTTGCTGATAAAAGTGCATTCATCTTTGTTTAATAAAACCTTGAAATCTTTGTCTGCAAATTGGCTGACACTTAGAAGATTCACTTCAAGACCAGCTACTAGTGCTACATCATCAATGATAACATTTCCAGAAATCAATTTTCCATAACCCATTGTGAAGCCTTTGCTGTTGTCTCCAAAAGTCACTAATAGGTCAACCTTCTCTTCAAACCGTGATAGCAGGGCCATATCACCTGTCACATGTCTTGAGCATCCACTGTCTATAATCCATATGACTTTCTTCTTTTTGCCCTGCACACAGTGATTTTAAGTGTGTTTAGCAACCCAAGCAGTGTTGGGTACTTTCTTCTTTTTAACAGAGTGAGCAGAATCAGAATGAGTTGTTTCAGATAAAATAGAATTTATTGATTGTTGTGCATTTTCCCTTTTTGATTAGACCCAATTTTTATTTTTTTGAGGTCTACTCTCAGCTTGTGGCAACTTTTCATCACTTTCAAGTTGCAAGGGATGCAATCAAACTTATCACAGAATGAGTAGGGATCATTTGCATTTGCTTCATTGTACTTGCATGCTCCTTCTACTGGCTTTCTAACAACCTTTTTATAAAGGTGATTTAGATAATTCACAGAGCCACATTTTTGACATTATTTTTTTGGAGCATCTGCAACATAATCAAAATTGTTGCTTTTGTTAATCCCAATCTTCCCAATTCTATTCTTCTTCTTCTTTCTTGCATCTTCAATTTTTGCTTCCTTGACAGGTGTCATTGACTATGGGCTTTTTTTCAATTTTGGAAGTTGGAGTTGTTTCTTCTCATTGTCTTCATCATCAATTTCTTTCTTTATAATCAATTCTTCTTCACTGAAATCTACTTCACATGCTTTGAACATAGGTGAACCAACCTTTTTCAGCATAGCTGGAACATCTTCATTTTCTGTTGCTTTTTCTTTACCACTTATATCTTTCTTCTTGTTGTTCAAAGCATCATAACCAAGACCAATAGCTATGTTAGCACATGGCTTGTTCTTTTCATGGTATTGTTCAACCAACTCAGATGCATTCCCAAAGAATTTCAGCTTAACTTCATTCTTTTCAATCTTTTCTCTAACACAGCTTCAGTCTCATTGGCACACTTCAGCTTGTTTTTCAAGTATTCATTTTCTTGCTTGACTGACTCAAGATCCTCAAGCAGTAGATCCATCTTTTAATTTTCACTCTCAAGATTCTCATTAGCTTTTGTTAGCCTACTGACTTTCTTAGTAGCTGCTACTAAGTTAATGTGTATACGAAATATCTCCACACCCATCTTTTCCACAATCTCCTTATATTGACTAGCATTTAAATCAATAGTGGTTAGAGTTGGTACCTTTGATTTTGAAGTGGATGCTTCTCCGTGCTCAAAGCCATAAGTGCATAGTTTCCAACCTTTTCATCCTCATCATCAACATCAGTGTCATCCCAACTCTTTCCTTCTGCAATATAAGCTTTTCCAGACTGCTTCTTCAAGAGAGCTTCATACTTTGGTTCTAGTTCAAGATATGCCTTGTCTTTCTTCACCTTTTTAGGCTTTCTGCATTCGGTAGCAAAGTGACTTAACTCATCACAGTTGAAACACCTTATCTTTGATCTGTCCATAAATCTTGTTTTGTAGCCACCTTTGCTAGCTAAACTATACTGAGCTTTTGGTTTTCAATTATTGTTGTTGGAAGATTGTCCCTTGCTTTTGAAAAACCTTGGATTTTTTACTCTTATGTTGGAAAATTTTCTAGCCAAATAAGCCACGGATTGATCCATTTCATCTAGCTCATCCAGGGTGTAATATTCATCTTCCTCCATCTCCAATACAACTTGCTTCTGAGGTTCTTTGTTCTTTTATTCCATGGCTTGAACAACTGGAACTTGATCATCTTGCTCATCTTCACTTTCTTCTCTGTCATTCACAATCAAAGCACTTGAACTATCAACACCATGTCCATGATGTGCTTTCAATGAATTTCTTTACAGCATCTTAAGTTCATAAGTTTTCAAGATTTCATATAGAACTTTCAAAGTCATTCTGCTGAAATCTCTTCCTTCTCTTATGGCTGATATCTTTTGTTCAAGATGGTCAGAAGGGCTAGCAAAAACTTTAGGTTAACTTCCTCAGCTTCATAATATTTATCATGTAGCTTCAAGTCATTTATCAGTTTATTGAATCTTTCAAAAACTTCAGTGATTCCTTCTTTTGGTTTAGCCATAAACCCCTCATACTGAGAAACAATAATCCTCCTTTGGTTTGACATAACCTCCTCTGTTCCTTCATATAAGATCTTTATTTTCTTCCAGATCTGTTTGGTTGTGTCATAGTTGACAATGTTATTGTATATTACATTGTCAAATGACTCTATCAAGATCAGCTGCAAGCCACTATCCAGAAAGACTTTTTCTTTTTCAGGTTCAGTATATTCTGAAGGATCTTTAAGAGCATAATGTGCTAGAATAACCATGTCTCCATCTGTAGATTCCTCAACTATTATCATGGGAGTGAAAGGTACATTCTTGAGGATATGAATGTATAATGGATTGGCCATCTTGATGAACAGAAATATTATCTTTTTCCATAGTGTATAGTTAGACTTGTCAAAGGTAGGGATTTTGATGCTGCTAATCTTCTGTGTATTCATTCTTTTGTTCTGATTCCACTTGTTGTGTAATGAATACAACAGAGAGGGGGGTGAATGTGTTTTAAACAATTTTAATGGCTTTTTAAAATGTTATGAATGGTGAACAAAGTAATTTATATTGTAGAGATAATATGCTTTAACAGAATAATTAAAACATGCACATGAATACACTTATCTTTCAAAACTCACTTAATTTTATATTAAAATCAATCTAGTGTTTTGCTACAAATTTCTGGGTTCTTTGTTGATAAAAAAACTCAGCTTCTCTCTTAAGAATTACAAGATTTTTCAGATCTATTTGTTACACACCAAAACAAAGCATCAAATGTTTACTTTATAGAACAATAAATACTGTTTTTACACAGCATGCAATAGCATGTACTAAACCCTACTTTAAGTTAACTAAAACTTTCTATTTATAGTTTAGTGTATCTTTGTAAATTGTGCATGTCTGTGTTTTACTTTATCAGTTAATCTTGACCTTTGATCTTTTACTTTTCAAGCTGCTTTTGTAGACTTTTCAAATCAGTGATTGATTTGTTTGTTAATTGATAATCTTGGATATTTCACTGGTCTGCACTTTGTACTTTGAGTTTTACATCGATATCTCCAGTTTGGTATATAGAGAACTAGACATCTCGATAAGTATAATGGCTTATCGAGATATCTTATTACTCTATAGTTGTTATGACTTATCGAAGTATCTAAGTTCTTGAATGTGAAATTGACTTGTCGAGATCTCTGAGTTCTCGAGTATAATCTTGACTAATTGAGATCTCTGAGTTCTCGAGTGAACTTGACTCATCGAGGATCTATTTCTTTGCATGTAGAATTTACTTATCGATATCTCTGAGTTCTCTAGTGATATTCTGACTTGTCGATATCTCAGAGTTCTCTAGTGAAGAAATGACTTGTAGTTATCTCCAATCTTCGTGTCTTCAATTTGGCTTGTTGATATCTCTGAGACTTCTCTATAAGCTTTTTTTGACTTCTCGATAAGTCATTCAGGAGTTCTCGAATGACTTCTCTATAACACTTAATCTGGGACTTGTAGATTTCTCGACTTAGAATGTTTTTTCCAAAACAGATTTATTCAACTCCAAGTTTCTTCATACTTTCTCTGAGGCATGATCTTCATGATCTTCTTCCAGAATTTATTCTTAGACTTGAAACTGTTTACAGAAAAATACTCCAGTCTAATATATTTTCATTTGTACAGACTTAAATGATACAATACAAAATGCAAACTTAGATTATCATACAACTTACTTAGGGTTGTCAATTTAACTTAGTCTTGTTATCGCACATGCATGTTTTACACAACAAAAGTTAAATACTTTTTTATTTAATTTAAGTGAAAATAAAAAATATATTTAATAAAAATATATTTGATGATTAAAAAATTGGTTAACAAACATTAATTTTATATTTTATAAAATATTTAACTAAATTTAATTTATCATATTATTTTATTAGTATTTTATAAAATGTTATATTAAAATAATTATATAAGTAATTAATAAATTTGGTTAACAATGATTTTTTTACAGTTTGTTTGATAAATATTTTTACAGCTAACATTAAGTAAAATAAAATAAAAAATAAATATATAATAATTATTAAAAAATAATAAATATATATACACACATATTAGGGTTCTATTCATTTTCAGGTTTAAAATATCACAAGAATAGCAGAAGATGACGTGTAATTGATATAACTAATGGGGAGATGATCAACAAATTTGGAAGACCAAACCGTGATAGCTTTAATTTTATCTAATAGAAAGAGCCCGTTGGAGTGATTAAAATTTTAGATAATGGGCAAATTGGTTGACACCTTGCAATTTTAACTAACAAGTGACTATGGTTGGAGTTGCTATAATATAGTGGAAATAAATATTTATTAGATAAGTAATAAATATAGTTTTTTTATAACTAGATATTGGGTGAAAAAACAAAATACCCACCATTTGGGAAGAAATGCCCAAAATATCATGTCGTGGGATGTTCCGCCCAAATTACCGACTAAACACACATGTCAATGATGCGTATTTGAATTTTTGAAATTTAATAAAGAATACGCATGCAATATTTTGTTTTTTTTGAATATTTATGTTGAACATGCGTATTTTTTATAAAAACAAAAGTGAATACGCATGTTCAACATGTAGTGGGTATTTTGAGCGGTTCTCGCGCATCTGGCTAGTTTGGGAGGTTGAAATCCAAAAATAGTGTATTTAGAACATTTTTTCCTAGGCATTCGAGACAATGCACCTCTACAAATAAATGTAGTTATCTTGTTAAAAGAAAATATTTGGAAAACTATATTATATTTATATATTTTTATCATAGCGAACCCGCAACCGTTATTTTTTGGGGTCGTATTTGCACTAGACACGACAACATTCGAACACGATATGTCTTGCTTTGATTCCGGATAACCATTTACCGTTCTTTTTTTTACTATATGTCATTTTATAGTTAATAACTTATAACATGTGCGATACACGATTTTCCAAATTTCACTTATTTTTTTTCTCTAATTTTTTGTATATAATTTTTTATTGTACATATATATTATTAATTCTGATTTTATTGTAATATTTTTGTTATTTTTGATGGTTTTTCACAATATTGTTGCAACAAAATACGCATGTTAAATTTAATTGCTTTTTTGACGATATATTATATAGATATATATCATTAAATATCTAATCATATTTATTTACGGTTATATCATTATATCATATTTTGATATTTTAATAGTAGTAGAATAATGCAATCCATTGGTTGAATCTTTAATTATATTCTATCCTGGATTGTATATTTCTTTTTTTAATTAGTCTCCTTTTCAAGTAAAAAATCTTATTATAGTAAAATATAATCTTGATTATCTATTTTTAAAATATCAGATCAACAGTAGAGCTTATTTTGACGGTACATGATCAAAATTTTGGATAAAAAAATCTTTTACGCTTATTATATATAAGATATAATTAGGCAATATATTTACTTAAAAATACAGTAAACGTAATCCAACTGATTTTACGAAAGGTTAATTTTACATTTAGTGAAACAGAATTTCCCAGATGTTTCAAAGTGACGTATTCCTCTGCTTTATACGAGATTTGACCTTTATCTTTCCGTTACAGATGGATATTTTAGTATTCGAGATCCAGTCATATTGTCACTTTATATCCAAAAATACAAAATCTACTCGATCTTCCAACAAATAATTTGTTAAATAATTAAAACCAAACATTAACCGATACTTGTACTTATGATGTGAAACCTAGTTATGTTATTATAGTCAGATCCAAATTGCTTCAAGAAAAAGGATGATGTATTGTTGTAAACATTAGAAATATACTTGTACATTGGTAATTTGTCCGAAACTTAAAACATCGTACCTCCGACATTCACAAGATTATAAAAAAAAATAGTCGGAAAACAAACGTTGAATGTAATTAACAGATTAGCAAACAATTCAACTCTCTTCTCGGATGTGCTTTTGTTGAGGCCGACACACCCAGAAAAAATAAAAACAATTTTTTTTAATTAAGTGGAAGTAGACGTAGCTCTGTAGGTTGATGAAGTGAAGTGAGATAGTACAATTAAAAGGGAGATATTGACAAACAAAGTGAGTTGTGGGTTTATGTGGCAAGAGTTTGATAGATAATACTACTCCCTCCGTCCCAAAATGATGTTCCTATATTGACTTTCGGTACTGTTCACGGTAAGCGATTGACTACTAATTTACGTCTAATCTATAATATCAAACATAGTCATGAGTAATCTCGTTGGATTCGTATTTATCAGTATTTTAATATAGTGAAATTTTTATATTTAATACTAATACGAATTTAAAGATATTAACGATCAAAAGTGTGCATTGGCAAACGTGTCCAACACAAAGAGGAAACATTTTTAGGGACGGAGGGAGTATATCATAACATGTATGACTTGACGTTCAAGTTTGTGGCTTTCTTTACTCTTACGGTATTCACTCTCTCCCCTGCACTATCCTATCCTATTTATTGCTTTTCATTTGAATTAGCTTTCTTTCTTTCTCAACTAATCTCCTTCTTTGAATCACCAACATAAATGTGTGTGAAGAGTTCTATCAAATCTGTTTTGTTTCACATATTTTGGGATTTCATTCTCTACGTGTACATATTAACCTTATTCAAATCATATTATTCATGCATCCTAAGGTTTTAGGATTTTTAGAAGAATCCACAGCCTAAACTCAAGTTGTTAATTCCGCTCCATCATTTTGTACCGACACTAATATGATCTTAAAAATAGATTTTTAGTAATCATAGACATTTAGAGCATTTTCAATGATATTAGTTAAAATAGTTGGCTAAAATCATATAAATTAATGATTATGTAAAATTTATTGAACCCTTAAGGTTTTTAGGCAATGGTTTTGGATGGTTAAAGATACTCTTAGTTAATTAATTCTTTTATGATCTTAAAAATAGATTTAAGTGATCCGCTTATAAAACTTTGGAGCAAGGGAGAGCATTGATACAACAAACTTTAGGATAAGTTTTATGGAAACACAAACACAAAATCTTGGTAGTATTAAATACATACGAATAGAATAGTACAGAAAGTATGATTCATAACGCAAGATTGGGGGGGGGGGGGCGTTGAAGTTGCGTCCAAAAGAATGTGATAAGGATGTTGAAATGATCATGTAGCCCTGATATATGTAGACACCATACATGGACGGTGGAACGTTATTGTTGCCGTATGGGGAAGAAGTATTTTATATATGAGAATCGTAACTGTCAGTCGGTTATCATCGATACATACATATATATATATATATATATATATATAATTGTCATTTCTCAACAATATTGGACACCATGCACTCGCCTTCTTTCTGACTTGTAAGTTGTAATAAACTACAGTCTGTAGTCTCAACTTGTGTCCTTCTGCTGGATCAAAGCTAAAAAGGAGAGAAGCCTAAATTTAAAATATATACATATATATATATATATACATATATATATTTACCTCATGTTAGTTAAATGTCATGATACCTTCTAAAACTCACTTATGCTTCAAGGGACGGAATGAAAGTAAATTTGTGAACAAAATTTGAGTTGGAAAATATTACAGTATGTAGGAAAGAGGGACAAAAGAGAGTGTCTGCTAGCTGAGGGAAAATAAATAGGAAGATGAAATGAACATTTGTTCTTGAATAAGTGAAATTGATCTCTATATAAGTTTGTTTGAGTCTGAGAAATGTACACGTACATGAAAATTGTGTTTCTTTAATTGAATTACTATACTTCCAAACTTATCTTGTATTTGACAAGTTTCGAATTCTTAATTTCCCATGTTATAAAACAGACGAGGTCGATAATGATAGACTAAAAAATCTGGCAAGTGACAATCCGGATGTTTGAAAATAGTTCCTCTGTCCTATTTAAATTGTTTTAATTTGATTTTTTTTTTGGTAAAATTGACTAATTGCTTATTGCATGTTATTAAGCACTAACATTCAAAAATTTCAAAAGGAACTTTCAGATAGTACACTATTGAACATACGTGAAAACACTGTGTTTAATTTAGTTTGGTATAGATTAAAGAATGCACCCTGAAATCTGAATCACAGAGATTTTAACAAGTGTACAAGTACAACCATGCTAGTGGATTACACGCATCCTCATGCTTTAAAAACCGAAAATAGTGATCAACCAACACAAATCTGGTATTTTTTGCTGCTATTTGTTTCAATAATTTTGCCACTCAACCCTTTTTTCCTGTAACAAATCTTGGAACAAATAATATTGAAAGAGAAAAAAGTGAAAGAAAAAAAAATTTAAATAAAATTTTAAAACATGCGGTAGCTACCAGCTAAATGCAATGGCACTTTCTCATGAAATTAGGACCCCTACTAATTAATGAAGGAGACCCATATTAGTGCAATTTAGGCATGACATATGGGAGTGACAAAGTCCAGTAGTACTAATGCAGCTTTCACCTACTATAAATATTGATATTAATGCCAACTATTTTCCCCCTTTCCTTCTTTCTGGTAGTTGCAGCAGCTAGCTTCTTTCAACAAGGTACCCATACCATAACTTTGATCATTGTTGGTATTCTTTTTATAATATTCACTCTCACTTGTTAGACATCATTTGTTGTTTGTGAATTATTGGATATAGCAGAAGGGTTTTGCTGCATGAGAAGATGAAAACTCAGGAGAATAAGACTTTAGGTGATCAACTGGATGATGAAAATGCATGCCAGAGGGAGATTTTCATCCCACTTCACGCGGTACAAAATTTTCTTCATATTTGGTTTTTCTCTTTTTTTTTGGTATTCATATTGTTTTTCGGTTTTTATTTATGTATATTAAAGGCATATTTGTAAGATCAGGGCAAGAATACTTACTTGCTTAATGTTAAGAACATATGGCTCTCAGGTCTATAGAAGTGGTCTATAAGAGGATTGGTTTTTCGATCCATAAAGAATTTAGCGGTGCAGCTTGTTGCTCATCTCTAATTTGACTTACATCTCGGTTCAATATGAGTATTATACAAAGAAGAGTTGAAATTTCCTTCTGCTCTGGAGGGGATAGAGTTGTTTGTAGGAGTTCCACTTTGAAACTTTAAGATATTTCCAGACTCCAGATTCAACTCCACAAAGTACTGACATGCGCTATATGAAATAGTCTTAGTTTAGTGGAGTTTTTCTGGTAATCCTTGTGTCACTTGTTATGTGTGTCAACCATCACAAATATGATTCCTTTTGCTGAAAGGAGTACTTATTAGATGTGATCGCACCGAGTTTCTTTAATCTTTGCTGCCCATATAAAGTTGATTGCAACTTTAATGAAGGGTCTGGCATTAGGTAGGATGATATGGGATTAGTTTTTAAGATTAGCTTGTTGTCAAACAACAGAGTATTTGCAATCTTTTTTGTGAAGTGTATTTGAAGCACTAGAGAAAGCCTTCACCGATTTTGGTGATTAATGTTTTTACATGATATTAAAACCCTTGTGCAGTGGCAGAAGACACAGCTGCGTAAGTTAATTTTCCCTTTTGTCATAGATATGAAGTGCGAATGGTAAAAATTAATTGAGCACTTTCTGGGAAGTGAAATTATATGCAGTTGTTTGAAGAGAAGAGAAGAGAAAAGAAAATGAACCTGAAAAAAAAACAAATCTTTACTTCATAGCTTGGTTTTTTTTGCTAAACCATAGCTTGTTGCTTTGAATAGATTAAGTTAATTATTCATCTTTAGGATCCCTAAGAATTGCCAAAAAGCTTGCAGAGACCTCAAGAAACCTGTTGAACTGACAAAGGATTTTGTGCACATTCATTACGGATCGTTTTATCTTCAGTTTGTATGTTTTTCAACTGATAAAAAACCTTGACAGTAATGCAACTATATCTTGCGATTAATAATTGAACTTTAATTTATTGGGACGCTGATGAACAATATTTGTGCAGGGAAATTTGCTCATGTAGAAAAAATAACTAACTAATGAGATTAAAAATATATATATAGAATGACATGTCTATAAACAAAGTTCCTGCATATTTATCCTCTGTAAATTTGGGGGATTGCTACAATTTAGTGTTCTATATGCAGACTTCATCCTAGCTGAAGCAAAAAATATGCTTGCATAAAGTTGATGCCTGTCATTTGATTAAAGACCAGGAATAACATTTTTATGAAAATCTAATAACATGGTCCTTCATATTATTGTTTAAGAGTTGGTGTTAAAACGCAAAATGACCTGACATTTTAATTTATGTTAGAACTATCCTGAACACTTAATTATATACCTTGTTATGCTGCAACTGAACTTTCTGCTATGAAATGCTAATTATCTGTCTGTTTCATATGCTTTTAATATGAATAATGTTTTTTCTGTTTCATTCTAATATAGCTCAACTCATCATCTGGATCGAGTCAAGAAGTACCACACAATAAGCAATTAAGGAAGCCAAATCTTGTGTCTGAGATGGGAGCAAGAAATCAGGAAATTTCCTCTCAGGATTTTGTTCAGATAAAAATGCCACCCTCTCCTACTCCCACCCTTAAGAAAGTTAATATTCTAACAAAGCCTAGTCCTTCTAATACAAAAATGAATACATCTCCTGGTCCATCCTTGCCCAAAGCTAAATCATCCACCAAACATATTCTTCCAAAGCGGAGCGTCAAGTACAAAGTTTCTAGTTCAGATATGGAGAAACCTTCCAATCTAGCTCATGGTGAACCATCTGATAAACCTTCTATTTTAAGATCTTGGTCACTTTCAAAGATATTTACTCCAAGGATGAATAGGACATCGTCTCTACCTATTCCTCCAATTGCTTGTGCAAATTCAGAAACCATTTCTGGAGGAGACTTACTGCCTGTAAGTTCAGTTCTTCGTGCAAACTCAGAATCCATAAGTGGAGGAAACTTAGTACCGGTAGCTTTACTTGCTCATGCAAATTCAGAAACCACAAACGGGGGAAACTTACTACCTGCAAATCCAATATCTCGTGCAAACTCAGAAACCATATATGGATCAAACTTTATTGGTTCACAAAATGTAAGTGATCAACAAATTAGATTTGCTCTTAGTTTGCTTATTCTTTAATTATTAATTTTACTAGGTTCAAGTCATCATCTTGGCATATTTATGTTCTTGTTGAGTAATTTGGTTTCTACTCCGTACTTTATCATGCAAAAAGCAACTGTTGCAAGAAATATAAAAGGAAAGTGTTTGGTTACTTGTCTTTACATCAGTCCCCCTCCCAAATTATCATTTACATGGTAGGAAGCACAAGTGAGTAGGTTTATTAGTGAACTCAAAAATCATGAACAGGGTTCCTATTCCATATCTGTTGATTAGTCATCAGCTGTTGTTGTCTTCTTCAGGATTTTGGTTCATGATTAGGTCCACTTACATGCTATAGTAACTTTAACTTGTCTCATTCTTTTTTTAGCCAAATAACTTGTTTCATTCTTGTGTATAGACCAAAGGAGCTCACGGTCACATAGCTCGGTCACTTTCAGTTCCTTCTTTAAACAAAGATGCAAGCACAAGGAAAATGGATTCGTTTATCCGTGTACTTCCATCACCTCATACAAGAGACATAAATCATACATCAACTACAGCCACAGCAGGAGATGATGGTAGGCTGCTGTCTCTAATGTCTTACATCACGTCATGTTTGCAAATTCTTGAGTTATAAATTTCTCCGGTCTTTGTTTAATATATTGACTGCAGATAGGAGATCAGCCTTTATTGACTTTACCAGCTAATAGAAGTTCATTTTCACCTCCTCAAGGGCAAGGGGCACTTAACACTTCCCTTACCTTGTGAGTCAGATATCAGACCAGTTCTCCAAGTCCATACTAATAACTATTACTACTCCATAACTAGTTTTTTATTTCAAAAAAAGAGAGCCTATTTCAGTTGATAGTTTACGGAATGACTTGATTTCCTCGACATCTACTACCAAACTGTAGTTTAATTGTCAGGACATAGTCACATATATAGATACAGTTTACCAAAAACTCCTTTCTCTGGAGGTACTTATGATAATAATTGTAAATGAATCAATAAATTGGAGTGGTAAATGGGACTTTCTAGAGTAACAGAGGAAAGTTTTATTTAAACAAAGTTCTGTCTTTTCTCCCACCAGATTACTATTGCACACTCTGGTTTAATTTAAAAATTGGATAAATGTAATCCACGATCATGTTGTTTGGCATGAAACTCGCATTTCTTGAGATCATTATTATTAATAATTACGCTATTGTTCAGAAAATAATGAGACTGATGGTGAAGATATACCGGAAGAAGAGGCTGTTTGTAGAATTTGCCTGGTTGAAGTATGTGAAGGTGGAGAGACCCTCAAGTTGGAATGCAAGTGCAAAGGTGAACTTGCTTTGGCTCACCAGGAATGCGCTATAAAGTGGTTTAGCATAAAAGGTTGCAAAACCTGTGAAGTATGCAAACATGAAGTTAAAAATCTGCCTGTCAAGCTCTTACGGGTTCAAAGTATCCAAAATCGAATTACTCCAGCAATTAGAACCCCCTATATGGAAGTTAATGGATTCAGGTAAATGGTTATAAATTTATATTGTTTCCAGATAACTAAGTCAAATGATGCACGTTACGATGAATTATGATAGATTATTTACATGATTACATCCCAGCAAAATTTATATGTGATGCATTAACAACTAAATATTCTTCACTTTGCAGTGAATTTTACAGGGTTTGGGAAGAGGTACCAATTCTTGTCATTGTCAGCGTGCTACTGTACTTCTGTTTTCTTGAGGAACTTCTGGTATGAGCTGTTACAAATACAACTTGATAATCACATATGCCACAGCTTTTCTCTAATATGTCATCTTTGTATTTACAGATAGAAACCACTGACATGAAAATGGGTTCAGTAGCTCTATCTATTCCATTTTCTTGTATACTTGGTTTCCTTGCTGCCATGACCTCTTCAACCATGGGTACGCCTCAATAATAATATAAAAAAAAGTACTATTTTACATTTATATTATACGTATATGTTATCGATGCATGTTTATTCTAAAATTCTTTTAATGTAATCCAACTTTTGTTTATTCTAAAATTCTTTTAATGTAATCCAACTTTTGTGCTCCGTGTACTAACCTAAGACCTCTTAATTTTGCGCAGTCAAGGGAAGGTTTGTTTGGCTTTACGCATCAATTCAATTTGCACTCGTGATTATATTTGCACACCTTTTCTTTTTCATGGTAAAAATTAATCTGCTCCTAAATGCATATTGTGAATTTCCACGAGGAGATAGCCATGTAAACTTATATGAATCTTAGAGAGCAACGGTGTAATTCTTTCCTCTTTTACTTGTTGATATACAGGTACACAAGGAACCGATTCTGTTGATTATTCTAGCAACATTTGCCGGATTTGGTGTTGCAATGGGAGGTAGCATTATTCTTTTCGAGCTCCTTAAATGGAGAACAAGGTTGCATGTCTCATCAAGTTAGGGCCACAATATTCTTTTGAAACAAGAAAACAGAAATAGATTTTCTAGAAACTGTAAGGACGGTAAAACAAAGATACAAGTCTCATTTGGTTTTTCTTCTAAAGAATGAATCAGTGATGTTGCAGCTGGAGTTAAGTATACATTCTATTATCAGAAAGAAAAAGTAAAAAAAAAAAGAAGAAGATCAAGTGTTCTACTATGGAGTGTGAGATATATAGGCTTGTAAATTTCCTGCGACTTTGTATTGTTAATAGCATCTGTCTAGTAAGTGAAGAGTTAATTAAGATGCTGGGTACGTCTATGATAATGATTATTTTTCTAGAGTCGGGGAAATTATTCTCTATTTTTTGAAGTTTGGGTAATGTTTGTATATTTTACAATCGGTTGATCCACAAGTATGTTTGATTTGAATCGATTTGTGTTCTTGTTTCTTAGTATTCCTTTGTAAAATATTAAATTTCAGTACTGACTCGATGCTTTCCATATGCTTGACAGCTTGAGTGTGATTGACAATGTTCATTTCTACTTACATGTAAATCTAAACATGTTCAGTTCACTGAACTTGCATGTCAAAATAAGCTAATTTGGGTTGTAAGTTGTGCTTGTGTACTTGTACAAATTACAGAGCTAGATGGTTCTTCTTGCAACTGGGTACTTCCTGTATATTGTGAATTTCTGATGCGCTTGCTTTTTTATTAATTAGATATTTATAATCATCAAGGCGTAAAAGTATATAACTGTTATAGCAAGGCTATTGTACCAGGAGTACTTTAGTAAAATCATGTCATTCAGTTTAGGCGGGAAATTCTCTTAGAGTTTGTTATTCACTTTTTCAATGTATAAAGCTTGGATTGTTGCTGTAGAATTCATTATGAATGAAAATGTTAAAATCTTAATCTCTCATCTCTCTCTCTTTCTCTCTTTCTTTATTTCTTTCATATCTCTGTCAATTCTTCTTAATCGTTTTGTTCATTTAGCTCCATTAGAGCTTGATTATAGCCGATTAAGTTGTTAATTTGATTGTAAAGATTGATAACAAGATCTTAAATCTTTATCATTCAAGATCTTGAATCTTTATCATTGATCTTGATCTTGAATTTTCAGACTATGAGATTGAAAGGCATATCTGTGGGAAAACCCGTACACATTTTGGTGGATTCTGGTAGTACACACAATTTCTTGGACATTAACTTTGCTAAGCAATTGAGCTGTAAGGTGGAAGAGGTCACAACACAGGCAATTACTGTAGCAGATGGTAATCACATTGTTTGCAAGAATGTCTATTAAGTATTTTGCTGGATTATGAATGGTAAGCAGTTTACAACAGAAGTGATGTTAATTCTTTTGGAAAGTTCTGATATGGTCTTAGGAATTCAGTGGCTTTCAATATTGGGATCAGTCTATTGGGACTTTAAGAAACTGAAAATGGACTTTATCCTTGATGATGAACAAATATGTTTAAAAGGTATTCCTCAGAGGAATGTTAAGGTAATTGAAGGGCAGCCTTCTATCAAACTTATGCAGAATGCTGCTCACTGTTGTCTAATCCAAGTTAGATCACTATCTTCAGTACTTCTATGCAATACTGAAGTACAATCAGAGTTGGAGTCACCAGTAGCTACCTCCGTGGAAGATTGCAAGGAGTTTCAGAACTTAAAACAGACATATGCATCTGTATTTGATGAACCTAAGGATCTACCACCAAGTGAATATCAGGCCATACAGGTATCTTTTGAAACAAAGGGATATTATTGAACAGCTTATTCAAGAAATGCTGGAAAAAGGTATAATTCAGGATAGCTCTTCACCTTTTACTTCTCTAGTGGTTTTGGTAAGGAAAAAGGATGGTACTTGGAGGTTATGCATAGATTATAGGGAACTTAAAAGGAAAACTATCAAGGATAAGTTCCTTAATTCTGTAATTGATGAGCTTATTGATGAACTGTCAGGTGCTAAAATTTTCAGTAAACTGGATTTTAGGTCAGGGTATCATCAATTAAGGCTGCATCCTGATGATGTGTTTAAAACTGCATTCAAAACACACATTGGACACTATGAATTTTCGGTCATGCCTTTTGGCTTAATCAATGCTCCTGCTTCATTTCAAAATTGGATGAATGCTATTTTCAGGCCATTATTAAGGAAATGTGTTTTAGTATTCTTTGATGATGTGTTGGTATATAGTAAGAATACTTAAGAGCATTTGTTACACTTGGAAGCAGTATTGCAACTGATGAGTAAAAATTGATGGAGTTTTATGTAGAAAATAAGAAACTAGTTAATGTAGGAGAGAAGAGAAACACATTTCTATGAATAGACTTCATAATTATAAATCTGCAGAACTGAACTTTTATACAATAACTATGCTAACTGCTAATCTAAAGATAAGGAACTGCCTATAACTTCCTCCTAAAATCAACCATAACTACTAGATAGTTACAATCCTACAACTGCTACTAAGTTATTTATTTAAACATTCATAATAACTAAGAAATTATAGATAATATATGAATTCCAGCATGGTTGTTGCAGCAACTTAAGTATAAATTTTCAACACTCCTCCTTACTTTGGTTGCTGCAAACTCCAAGTTTCTTTCTAAGAAACTCAAACTTACTTCTTGGCAGAGCCTTTGTAAATATGTCAGCTAGCTGAAGATCAGACTTGCAATATTTTAAATCAACTAACCCTTCTTTCTGCACTTCTCTAAGAAAGAATAACTTAATGTTGAAGTGCTTAGTTTTATCATGAAAAACAGGATTGTGAGAGATAGCAATTGCTGCTTGATTATCAACAAACACTTCTGTCCTTCCTTCTTGTTTCATATTTAAATCCAGTAACACTTTTCGTAACCACAAAGCCTCATTTACAGCAGCACCAGCAGCAATGAATTCGGCTTCTGCTGTTGACTGTGCTACAGTATTCTGCTTCTTGCAACACCATGAGAACACATTTGAACCCAACTTTGAACAATAACCAGTGGTACTTTTCATGTCATCAAGTGAACCTGCCCAATCACTATCCGAATAGACCTGCAAAATGCAGTCTTGATCTGCTCGAAATTTGATTCCATAATCCAGCGTCCCTCTCACATATCGAAGGACTCGTTTAGCAGTTTTAAGATGTGTTTCAGTTGCACAATTTGTAAATCTAGATAAGAGACTTACAGCATGCAATATATCAGGTCTCGTAGACGTTAGATACATCAAACAACCAATTAGACTTCTGTAAAAACTTTCATCAATTTTCTCGGCTTCATCTTCTTTCATCAACTTCTCTTTTTGGGACATTGGAGTATCCACACTCTTGCAATCATCCATTCTGAATTTGTTGAGAATTTCCTTAGCATACTTTCGCTGAGAAATAAACACTTCTCCTTTTTTCTGCTTTATTTCCATTCCCAAAAAATAAGCCATCTCTCCCAAATCTGTCATCTCAAAGGTGTGTTTTATATCCTCTTTGAACATGTTTACAAGTTCTTCGTTGCTTCCTGTAATCAATAAATCATCCACATACAATGAAACAACGACAAAATCAATTTCATCACCTTTAACATAAAGAGTAGCTTCATTTAAACTTCTCTTAAAACCGAGTTTCATCAAGTATTCATCGATTCTGCTGTTCCAACTTCGAGGGGCCTGTTTAAGGCCATACAAGGCTTTCTTAAGCAAGTACACATAATCTTCTTTTCCTTTTACAACAAATCCCTCGGGCTGCTCGACATATATCTCCTCCTCTAGAACGCCATTCAAGAATGCTGATTTAACATCAAGATGATAGATTTTCCAGCCCTTTTGTGCAGCCATAGCAAGTAACAGCCTTATGGTATCTAATCTCGCAACAGGAGCGAAAGTGTCAGAAAAATCAACTCCAAATATTTGAGCATACCCTTTAACAACGAGTCTAGCTTTATGTTTATTGATCGAGCCATCTGGATTTAACTTTGTTCGGAATACCCATTTCACTCCAATCACTTTCCGGTTAGTTGGTCTTTTCACCAAGGTCCAAGTTTCATTTTTTTTGATCATCTTGATCTCTTCATGCATAGCATTAATCCATTCAAGATTCTTCTTAGCTTCCCAAAAACTTGCAGGTTCAAGTATTGCAACATTGCATTTTTGATAAATATCAGAAAGAGATCTCATACCTCGAACAGGAATGTCATCAACCAATTCATCTTCATTAAGCTGTAATTTTGAAACTTGGTTTGGAAACTGAACTGCTTGTTTATCCTTCCAGTCCCATTCATCATTTTCCATGAAATGAACATCTCTGCTTATCAAAATCTTCTTGGTATTTGGTTGGAAGATTCTATAAGCAGATTTAGAATGTGTGCTATAGCCAATAAATACTCCTGCCTCGGCCTTTTTATCAAGCTTGTCCCTTTTTATTTGAGGAATATACACAAAGCATAAACATCCAAATACTTTTAAATTTTCTAAAGAAGGTTTGTAACCATACCAGATTTCATATGGAGTTTTTCCGGAAACAGCTTTTGTAGGAAGCCTGTTGAGGAGATAAACTGCAGTGTGTGTAGCTTCTGCCCAATATTCCCTTGGCAAGTTCTTTTCAAACAACAAACATCTTGACATTTCTGTTATGGTACGATTCTTTCTCTCGCTGACTCCATTTTGTTGCGGAGTATACGGAGCTGTGAGTTGATGATCGATTCCTGTCTCCTCACAGAAAAAATTAAACTGGTCCGATGTATATTCTTTTCCATTATCAGATCTTAATACTTGGATGTTTTTCCCACTTTGTTTTTCAATCCATTGCTTGAATTTCCAGAACACACCAGCCACTTCTGACTTGAATTTAAGAAAATATATCCAGCACATTCTGGTATAATCATCAATGAAAATCAGATAATACCTACTCCCATTTAGTGATAGAGTTCTGCGAGGTCCAGCAACATCAGTGTGTACCAACTGCAGCTTTTCAATGGCTCTCCAAGTTGATTGCTTGAAAGGAAGTCTAACTTGTTTTCCTTGCTGACAAGCTCTACAATTAGAAATTTCAGATGCAAGACAAGGCAAACCTTGAGCTAATTCGTTCCTTTGCAGATTTACCACAGCTTTATGATTAAAATGGCCAAGTCGTTTATGCCAAATTTCTGTATTGACTTGTGTTGCAGGAAATGCTGCCTGCTCCTCCTCTAAAGGATCAAGTGCAAAACTCTTCGCTTTCATTTTCACTTTGAAGACATCGTTATTCTTTGCATCTCTAATTACACATTGATTTGTTTCAAAAATAATTTTGAAACCTTTTTGAGTCAATTGAACAACACTTAACAAATTCTGACTGATGTTAGGCACAAATAGCACATCTTTAATATATTTTGTACCTGAAGTGCTTTCAAGTGCCACTGTGCCTTTTCCTTCGACTGCAATATATTCTCCATTTCCAATCTTCACTTTTGAAGTCACTGAAGTATCCAAATCCTTAAAAAGCTCACGATTAAACGTCATATGATTGGTACAACCACTGTCAATTAACCACTTGCCACTTGAATGACTAGTTGCAAAGCAAGATGCTACAAAAAGTTGTTCCTCTTCTTCCTCATCAGCCACATCAGCAACTTGAGCAACGTTCTTTTGCTTTATATCCACTTGTGACATTGTGTTACTCCTGCAAATTCTTTGATGGTGTCCCTTTCTCTTACAATTTTCACATTGTTGGTCAGGATTTCGCCAACATTTAAAAGGTGGATGACCCTTTCTGCCACAATGTTTACAAGGAGGGAAATCATATTTTGGTCCCTTACTTGTGTTGGAAAAATCAAAAAATGCAATTCCATTCTTGTTCTTATCATTTCTTGTCCATTGTCTTCCTTGGTTTGATTGAACACTGGCCGGTAACGCACCTTCAACAAACCCTTCAGATCTCATAAGCCTGCGTTGTTCTTGAGCCTGCAAAGCATACATCAATTCTGCCAGACTAATTTTTGACAGGTCCTTTGTATTTTCCAACGAAGAAATAGTAGCTTCAAATCTTTCTGGAAGAGTGACAAGAATTTTTTGGACTAATCTCGAATCTGAAAATTCGGTACCAAGTAATCTTACTTTGTTCGCGATACCAAGTAGTTTGTCACAATACTCTTTCACGGTCTCAGAATCTTTCATCTTCTGGAGTTCAAACTCTCTGATTAGATTTAGGATTTTCATTCCCTTCATTTTCTCATCTCCCTCGTACTCTTTTTTTAGAAAATTCCATATCTCAAAAGCCGATTTCATAGTCATAATTCTGACAAAGATCTCAGCGGAGACTGCAGAAAATAACGTTGCTCTTGCCTTCGATTTTCTGGATTTCCTATCTTTATGCAACCTGATCTGCGCCACGGTTGGATTATCTGTTAATTGAGGAACTTCGTAGTCCTCCTCCACTGCTTCCCATAAATCATTGGCTTCTAGATGAGCCTCCATTCTTGCTGCCCAAACATGGTAACCTTCACCATTGAAAACCGGTGGTGCTAATGAAGTAAATGGGGTTTCTGAATCCATGGAAGAAGAAAAAAAATAAAACTAAAATTTTCAATCACAGGTCCCTCAAGAAGAGGGCTCTGATACCATTTTGATGGAGTTTTATGTAGAAAATAAGAAACTAGTTAATGTAGGAGAGAAGAGAAACACATTTCTATGAATAGACTTCATAATTATAAATCTGCAGAACTGAACTTTTATACAATAACTATGCTAACTGCTAATCTAAAGATAAGGAACTGCCTATAACTTCCTCCTAAAATCAACCATAACTACTAGATAGTTACAATCCTACAACTGCTACTAAGTTATTTATTTAAACATTCATAATAACTAAGAAATTATAGATAATATATGAATTCCAGCATGGTTGTTGCAGCAACTTAAGTATAAATTTTCAACATAAAAATGACATGCATATCAAGCCTAGTAAATGTTTCTTTGTTGTCAAAAAGATTGAATATCTAGGTCATTTCATTTCAGAGAATGGTATAGAAACTGATCCTCAGAAGTTATCTGCTGTTAATAGCTGGCAAATTCCAACCACTGTGAAAGAGTTGAGAGGATTTTTAGGATTGGTTGGCTATTATAGGAAATTTTTAAGGGATTATGCTTTAATTAGCAAGAATTTAACTGATTTGCTTAAGATTGGAGCATTTTAATGGACTGCAGAAGTCAAGATGCTTTTGAAAGATTAAAGAAGGCTCTTACTTCAGCTCTAGTGTTGGTTGTTCCTAAATTTGAAGAAACCTATGTCATAGAGACAGATGCATCTAAGAGGGGAATTGAAGCTGTTTTAATGCAAAGAAATCATCCTTTGGCATTTATCAGTTGGTCATTGGGGCCTAAATGGCAAAAACTGTCAGTTTATGAGATAGAATTATTGGCTATAGTGTTTTCAGTTCAAAAACGGGAGCAATATTTGTCTGGTGGTCATTTTATCATTAAAATGATCAAAAAAGCCTTAAGTGGTTATTACAGCAAAAAGTTTCAACTCCTTTCCAACAATTCTGGTTATCAAAGTTGATTGGCTTTGATTATGAAATTCAATACAAACATGGTAAAGAGAATATAATTGCAGATGCATTGTAAAGGGCAAAAGGAGCTGAAATCCTATGTTTGGCTATATCTGTAGTAGCTTCCAATGTAGAAGATTTAATCAAGGACATCTATAAGGGAGATCAGTGGCTTGAAGACATTTTACAGTGTTTTCAGAGAAATGAGATTATAGAACATTTCTCTTTTTTGGATGGCTTGTTAAGAAAAAACAATAAGATTGTGGTTGGTACTTCAGGACATATTCAGACAACCTTATTAGTTGGCATCAATCATCTGCTGAAGGAGGTCATTCAGGGAGGGATTTGACTTTGAAAAGACTTAAACACTTGTTTTACTGGAAGGGTGTGTTTGTACATGTGACTCAATTCATTCAACATTGTCAGGTCTGTCAAAGGAACAAGGCTGATTTAGCTGCTTATCCTGGCTTACTTCAGCCTTTACCAATTCCAAATGAGGTCTGGACAGACATTTCTATGGATTTCATCACTGGATTGCCTAAATCTCAAGGTAAATCTGTCATATTTGTAGTAGTGGACAGATTGAGCAAATAAGCTCATTTTATGTTATTGGCGCATCCTTATACTGCAGTTGGAGTGTCTCGAGTCTATTTAGACAATGTTTTTAAACTCCATGGATGGCCTAGGTCTATAGTAAGTGACAGAGATAGTGTTTTCTCAGCACATTTTGGCAAGGTCTCTTCTCTATTCATGTTACTGAATTTTTACTCTCATCTGATTACCATCCTGCCACTGATGGCCAAACAGAAGTTGTTAACATGTGTCTTAAAAATTACTTAAGGTGCATGTGTAGCACTAATGAAAAGGATTGGAGTTATTGGCTACCATTATCAGAATGGTGGTACAATACTCACTTTCATACTGCTATCAAGATGACACCCTATGAGGTAGTATATGGCCAGCCCCCTCCATTGCATTTGCCTTATCTACCTGGAAAAGTTTTGAATGATGAGGTTGATAGAAGTTTGCAAAGGAGAGAACAGGTTTTGATTGATCTTAAAGGTCACTTGACTAAGGCTCAACAAAGGATGAAAAGTCAAGCTGATAAGCATAGATCAGACAGGAATTTTTCTGTATATGATTGGGTTTGGTTAAAACTTTCAACCTTATAAACAACAGTCTGTGCAATATGGAGCTAATCATAAGCTTTCTGCAAAGTTTTATGGTCCATTTCAGGTCATTGCTAAAATTGACAAAGTGGCTTACAAATTGAAATTTCCTTCTTCTGTTGGTATACATGATGTCTTTCATGTTTCACAACTCAAAACTTTTCATGGTGACCTTCCTTTAACTGTTACATTACCTACATTCAGAGAATCTGCAGATAAACTTAGAGTGCCTCAAACTATTTTGGATAGAAGGGTTCAGAAGGTTCATATTGTTGTTGAAGTACAATTCTTGGTCCAATGGGAAGGCTTGCCAAGTGACTGAAGCTACTTGGGAGGGGGCTACTACTTTTGTTGATCAATTTCCAGATTTTCCTTATTACTGATGACTTAAGGACAGGTCTTCAAGAATCAGGGAGATGTTATAGCAAGGCTATTGTAACGGGGGTATTTTAGTAAAATCATGTCATTCAGTTTAGGCGGGAAATTCTGTTAGAGTCTGTTATCCACTTTTTCAATGTATAAAGCTTGGCTTGTTGCTGTAGAATTCATTATTAATGAAAATGTTAAAACCTTAATCTCTCATCTCTCTCTCTTTCTTTCTTTCTTTCTTTCTTTCATATCTCTGTCAATTCTTCTTCTTAATCGTTTTGTTCATTTAGCTCCATTAGAGCTTGATCATAGCCGATTAAGTTGTTAATTCGATTGTAAAGATTGATAACAAGATCTTGAATCTTTATCATTCAGGATCTTGAATCTTTATCAATAACTTTTGACAAATTATGATTAGGCAAAAGAATATATAAAAGTTTCGACAAATAGCGGATCCAGATCCCGAGAAGTCAACGAACACAGTTTCATTTAGAGGATCTAATCTTACAGTTTCCTTGTTGTGGAGAAAGTCAAATAGACTTCATTTGCACTACAATTTTCAACTATCAGATTCAGGGGTGAGTCCGGTTAATGAGAATCAGAACCTTAATCTCATATATTAGTATTTGGATTAACAATTTGGTTATTGGGTATAGGAAATTCATTCTCATTAAATGGGTAAATCATTACTCACTTACCCCTTGAGATACCATGTCATTCTCTTTTCCATTAATCCCCATTACATTATCTCTCATTCTCATTTCCGTATATGATTTCAACTAACTATCCAAACGCCCCCTTAGCCTTTGGTTGAGATTGTCCTTAAAATTGTTGTACTATTAAAAAAATGCTGCTGAAAAAAGTGTTATTGTAAAAATCAGATAACTGTTGGATAATTTTTGTTAATATGTGTATATTTTGATGCAAAAAAAAATTACAATAACAATATATTTGATAAATTTTGATGGTAAAATCAAGCATATGCTTCACTTAAAAACCGAAAAGCACTTTTTCTGAAAACATGGAGACTTACTTTCTCTAACAGCGATTTTAAGCTAAAAACACTTTTTTGAAAAACAATTTTTAAATTTTACCAAACAATTTTTTAACTGTTGTTATTGCTCTCTATAATAGCAACACCAAACACACCCTTAGAAGCCTAGAGTTTTCACCTAAACTGAAACTTTACTGAGAGGAGTCTCCTTAATCCTAGGCCTTACTCCTGAGAGTAAGATATACTTGGTTTGATCAACTCATATTAACTCACAATACTATTGACATGCAAGACGCAAAAAAATAGCCCTCAGATAAATCAAAAGTTGTTATTAAGTTGTACATGGTTTTTGGATATTTAGACAATTCAAAAGTTAACCCGAGTTACAAGCAAGATATAATTAAAATTTGGATTCTTTTACTCAACTATATACTTTTGTCCATCTGTTCTATCTGATTTAAGGTATTCAAGGTTACAAAAATATAAGATGTTACAGTACTCATAATTCATCCTTCAAATTCTTGGTCTTGGAGTCAGCCTCCGTACTTTCCTTGGACTCAGGCTCAGAATCCGGGGATGTTGGACTTGTAGCTGGTTTCTGGAGCTTGAATGGGACAGATGCATGTTTCTTAAGGAATTTGTAAAATGCTACCACTGTTCGATCAACATCTACAGTAATCTGATACAACACACCCCCCAAAAAATAAGTATACTTTATTACTTCAATTACATACAAATATGATTGTGGTGATGAGTAGAAAAATAAGATTTACGTACTGGATCAAAGCTTTTGTTTCCTGCTGGGTAGAAGAGCAGTGTTGGGAATCCATCAGACTGCAAAGAAAACAAAGGGAACCCCACACATAAGATATTGATACTAGTGTACAACAGCACATGAACATAGCCAAATATGCTACTTCTTTATGGAAATTAGTCCAAATTAATACCATCCAAAATGTTGTTTGGTAATACATATGAGATAGCCAAGAGTTGGCCGTAAGATACTAGAATGGCCTTCGTACTAACGGTAGAACCCATTAAAATAACAAAAGATACATGCAATTCAAAGTTGTTTTCATAACTTAATAGAAGTTATTTCCTGACCTATAAGCTATATCAATGTAGAAAATTTTATAGTTAATATGCAATTAAATATGTGAACAGTAACAGCAAAATGCCAGAACTTAATTTCAAAACGAAATTTTTGTATTTAACTTATTGTGAGTAATAATTTACTTATGAGGCTAGACGAACAGGTTCGAGGGTCTATGGACAGAGAGAGGTAGCAAAATAAATCAATTTATCAGTCAGTACAAGGATTCTATCATTACCTTTGCCCTAGGGTGCTCATTTGTGGTACCGTCCATCTTAGCAATCACCAGAGACTCAACACTGCGCAAGTGTTTTGCAAGCTTGTTGTATGTTGGTTCAAGAGATTGGCAGTGTCCACACCATGGTGCATAGATCTGTACCAGTCAAAAGTTCAACGAAGAGGGAATAAATATCACAAACAGCTGAATAACGGGAATAAATACCAAGAGGCATTATTTTATTTATTAATTTCATACGATACCTCAAGTAGGACATCTTTTGACTCATCCAACACAATCTCATCAAAATTGTTGCCAACTACTATTTTCACGTCACCATCATTCTGTGTTGATTAAAATGTGGGAAAAAAGTTGAATAACATTATATTTTAGCAAAATATTTTACTGGACAATAATAAACACAACTCACAGTCTCAGGAATCGGTTCTGACTTATAAAATGGTTTAAGCCTGTCTTCCAGAAAGTCTTCCCCAAAAGCCTGAAGTAGAGAGAAATAGAACATTAGTGATATTCAACTACATCCTCTTTTGAGAACTAGTTAGACAAATTAAAAGATGTAAAAGGGCAGCCCTGTTAAAGCAGATTGAAGCTAAAAATGTACCTTAATATTTTCTACAGTTACTTCTCCAGATAGAAAGAACTTTCTAGCATCATCATTTCCTGTGTATCCAAGAATCTGCATAAGATTGGTAAAATAGCTGAATATTAATCTTATTTTTAATATCAAGAGAAAGAAATGTCTTCTGAATTGTAAAAAGGTACTAATAAACATTGATGAAAACCAAACATAAATCATACCTGAGGAGCATCTCCGGTGATACCAAAATAATCCGAGACAGGCTTTCCAACATCTTCATTGTCCATTTGCACGTATACAAAGATAAGCTAGATATAATTATCAATAAAAATTAATATTAGCGTACATAATTAGGAGCTCTTACTGTAACTTATCAGCATACAAGACATATACAAACACTTAACATCTAAAGCATAGCAAGCAACACTTAATTTCTCGGAGTGTCGGACATGACACATATCCGAATGCAGGACTCAAAAACTTGAGGACTTGGCAAACACGGGGAAAATTTTCTTCACAAAAATAAAACACTTCAAATGATTATTATAGTAAGAATAAAAATAGTGTTTGTTTGAGATAATTCTTTAATAAACTTGTTCATTTAACGTGTAAATGGAATTGCTTCAGAAGTGTATATTAATAATTATTTTTTGGCCGTCAACTAAATTGTATTTTTACATAAACGTTATAAAAGAACAGCCCAAATACAGATAATGGAATCTGGGCTTATAGAATTTTAAAAGCAGCCGATGTAACCTAGGGTTCTTTCTACTCTCCACCGCTTTCAATGCTTAATTTCTCGGAGTGTCGGACATGACACATATCCGAATGCAGGACGCAAAAACTTGAGGACTTGGCAAACACGGGGAAAATTTTCTTCACAAAAATAAAACACTTCAAATGATTATTATAGTAAGAATAATACATAGTGTTTGATTGAGATAATTCTTTAATAAACTTGTTCATTTAACGTGTAAATGGAATTGCTTCAGAAGTGTATATTAATAATTATTTTTTGGCTGTCAACTAAATTGTATTTTTACATAAACGTTATAAAAGAACAGCCCAAATACAGATAATGGAATCTGGGCTTATAGAATTTTAAAAGCAGCCGATGTAACCTAGGGTTCTTTCTACTCTCCACCGCTTTCCTACAACAACCGTCCTCAAATTTTCTCTGATTCAACATGCTACAATGATGATCGAGGTCAAAAGGACTTGTCCTTTTCCTTCTTCCTTCTCCATTGCTCCATTCTTTTCCATGTTTCCAATCTAAACGGCCAAATTAGGTGTCCGTATCACGTCGTACCAAAACCTCCCACCACTTCGATAGCAAAAAGTGGCTACTCGGACAGAGATACAAGTGACCGAAAGACCTCTTTAATCATCAAGTCAATTTTAATAGTACTCCACAATAAAGAAAAATAAATAAGGTCCACATATATTTCTTGAAAGCCGAATGTAACTTAGAGAACACCATAAAGAAACTAAAGAAACTTTAACAACATAGAGGGGCAGAAAGTAGCAAACTAGAGGAACATTCAACTAATTTCAACCAAGTAATGTAAAAGATTGAAACCAAGGGAGTGAATCAGATCCTATTGGAGAAGAAATTTACTCACCTTTCCCTTAAAATGTTTTGCCGCCTCTTGAAATATTGGGGAAACCTTCTCTGTATCATTTGCTGTGGCGAAAAGCAGAAGCTGACAATATTTAATGGGCATGTCAAAACCTTATCCCATAAAATATTAAATCACAGTATAAGCAGAGCTCAAATAAACTTGATAGGGCAATGGTAAGGTGAAAATACTTGTTTCTTAATGGTGCTTTCAAAAATTAAAGAAGCAGCTTCTCTAGTAAAAGTGGTGACAAGAGGAAGCTTGTTTGCGAACACAAATTCAGCTATTTCTGACTTGACAAAAGGACCATCTGCAGATACAAAATCTGGAATGAGAGGAATATTCCTTTCCAAAAAAAATCTTTTAGAGGGGCACATGTACATGTAGAACTAACCATAATAGCTCACTTTCTCAGCCTCTTTCTTCAGCAAGACTAAAGTGGGGAGCTTAACATTATCCTCAAGGTTGAAAAGCTTAGCTACACTGGGATTCACAGTTTGATAGAAGTTGACATCATCTTCAAGTACTGAAGCAGCTGCAAGCTCCTCACTATCAGGACCCTGCAGTACCAAATTAATTAAGGAAGAATACATAAATGTTGTATTTGATCCGGATATCGAAAAGTATAATATTAATTATAATTCTATAAGAATTTGTGATTGGCGATAATTGAAAATTTGTTTCAGAAAAATAATACTTTGGTATTATCTTTGGACTTTGGTTCATTAAGGACACTGTGTACAATCATGTTATATATAAGATTAATTGAGGTTAAAAATCCAATACTCCTTCAAAAACTGACATATGCCTGTCTTACTGGTGAACCTCATCACATATTTATCAAGATATCTCATCCCTGATTCCGTATACATTTATATTTATTAAAAAACTAAGTTCCCTAGCCTAAAGATTTATTTGCTAAGTTAAGAAGTTAAAACTTTATGCACAGACAAGTCTCTTGCCAAGGCCACAAAAAACCTATTACCCAAAGATAACGTCACTTTCATCATTAACCTGTATTTAAGTCCATAAGTATCAAAACTGGATTTAGGGGTTACTCAAGTTTTTACACTTCTCCCACTCGTTTAAACAAAAAATAATCCTAGAGTTAAATATATAGATCAGTAAACTAACTTAAGAGCAAGAGATAACAATATATTTATGTCTCATGGCCTCCTTTTTCTCAGACATAAACATGTGTCCAGGGGTTGAATGAACTAATCCAATGCCAATGTACATAAAAACATGTAAGAAATACAAATGTTTCTACTTGCTTCTGGTCGTCAATACTATATGGGAACCCTAGCAGCAAATAAGATCACTAAAACTTACAAGCATTGGCATATAACGTTTGGATACTTGCCTCGGTCTAGTTCAAAACACTATGACAGCAGCAGCACAATACACATCCATAACCAGATAAGCGGTACGTGCATATAAAATCATATATCCTATATCCACTTGAAAAAAGATGACAACAGTGCACTTTAGACACAGTTCTAGTCTTCTAATACTAGATAGCAACACACTGTTGAATTACATTTTGCACTTACACAAGTATACTGTTCTGAACACAATGTAATATCGTTGGCAGCATCAAATAAATAGATAACCACAATGGAAAATATTGAAGGCAATGATTATATACCACCAACGAGTTAAGATAGCCCAGAACAACTTTATCCTCAGATGTTAATATGCGCTCAGCATCCTCTGTCGTGGTTATGTTGTAGATACCAGGCCCAATCTTCTTCTTGATCCAAGTGATGATACCATCTCTGCATTGTAAATAGAGCTTATTAGCTTACCAAGGAGTCAGTACACAGATACAGAAAAGGTAAAAGACTGATGGAGCTAAATGGCACCAACTTTTCCTGTCTTCGGATATCTCATTTCACAACAGTATTTCATTTGCTTAATACAGCCATCTTGACTAAACTGACTGTAGAAAAACTTCAAAAGTAAAACAGATAATTCGGATAAATTAGGAAAACTAAACCTATTAATTAGTGATTATTTACTGCACGGTTGGCCGTAATCACGTTCGTAAAATAAATTTCAAATTCATTGTTTACATAGTTGACTTCAAGGAATCTCAACATGACTCTTCGCGAATAGGACAAAAGCAGCACCGCAAATTTATCAACACAAACAGTACGTTAGATCAAGAACTAGCCTAACAGTGAAACACAAGTAATAGACATAAATGAGTGAGATAGTCGTGTACAGATCATTGATTTAGCATGCTAACCATAAGCATTAATCTGACTTCCCATACCTAAAATGATTCAAATAAGAAAAGTCCACAAATCTCTGAGCATTAAATCAAATACCCGGGCACATTACTAAATGCACAGACATATACAGTATCCGATCAGTTAATTATGTACATTTTGTCTGTCCCTATTACACTAGATATAATGTATATTCTTTCTATCTCGATTAGTTAAATTCTCAAGTTCCGAGACCATTAATTCATACCGTACATTATACAGTAAATATGGAGAAGGATAACGAGCATACTTGGTTCTTTGACCAGGATACACCTTATGAACGCCATCAACAAAGAAATAAATAGTCGGAAATCCTTGAACTTCATACTTCTCCGCCAATTCACTCTCCTCCGTCGCTTCGACTTTCGCAAGCACTACTTTCTCATCTTTCAGCTCCGTCGCTGCTGCCGCATACTCCGGCGCCAACGCCTGACAATGACCACACCACGGCGCATAAAACTCCACCAGCACATACCTATTCTTCTCAATAAACTCACTAAAATTGCCTCCAGTCAATACAACAACGTCCGATTCGTCAAACTCGGCGCCCGATCCGAACTCGTCAAACTCCGGTCCGGCCGGCGCGTCGAAGTCGTCGTAGTTGAAGTCGTCGTCGAACTCGCCGTCGGAGTGTTCTGCATCTGAGAAGTGAGAGTCGTTGTGTTCAGCGGCGGCAGTGGTGTCGCCGGCGTCGTCGTCGAGGAATGTGAGGTCTTCGTCGTCGTCGGTGACGTCGCCGGAGAGAGATGTAGAGATTAGGAGAGAGAAGACGAGGAGAGAGAGAAAGGAGAGGAGAACGAGTCGAGTCGCCATTGGTGAGGTGAGTTAGAGAGAGAGCGAGTTGAGATCTGAGCTCAGTAAAGTAGGGTTTAAAAGTGGGATTGTTTATGTTTTAGGAAAGGGGAGAAGAAGGTCAGTGTAAGACGGCGTCGTGTGTAAAGGTGACGCACTAATTGCGCGCGTTCATGATTTCAACGCTTTGTATTGCGCCTAATTAGCAGGTCATGTAATAGAACACCGGTGGCTTATTTTCCAAAAAATTGTCAATAAAAAAGACTTAATTACACAAAAATGATATCAGTTATAATATTTTTTCACAAAATTGATTGAGTTTTAATAATAGGCATTCACATATTTTCCTTTAATTTTTTAACACGTGATTGTAACTCGTCAGTTGCATCTAACGAACGTTACATATTCTCATTTTTTAAATTAGGCAGAGGGCTAAATTGGTAAAATCATATTTTTTACACACACAACTCTTGTTTTATTGTCACATCGATCATATTATTTCCCTTCCAAAGAACTATTCCAATTCCTCCCAACCCGCTCTGGAAAAACCCTAAATCTAATCGTTACTGAAACTTCAATCGGAGCAAAATGACGTGGAGACTAAGGCCAAACAAAGATGAAGATGTCTTCAAACCCTACCACTGTCTAGAATATACCGGTAATTTCTATTCTCCTTCTGTGCATGGATATTCAGTTAATAGATCATAAAATTGGGGGTTTAGGGTTTTTTTGAACAATGAATGTGTATGACATATGGTTTGTTTAAGGACTTGCCTATAATAACCATGTTTAGAGAGTTGCACAAGTCTGTGATGAAAAAAATCCAAGTGAGGAGAGATAAGTTGGCTTTAAGAGAAACAGTGATTTGTCCTAGTGTCCTTAGAAAATAGAAAAAGTAAGTACTCCCTTACTAAACTAGAGTCTTAGCCTTACATTATTGTTATGTTCTAATATTTATGTCATGATTTATGTTATTCCCTAACAATACAACAAGAATTACAGAAGGGGGGTTGAATGTAATTTTGGCTTCTTTTTTAGATTTATGAAAAATGGTTATAACTCAATTTATATCTAACTGTTTGATTTGCAAAGTGCGGAATACAGAGTTAAGTTAATCAAACATAAAGTAATAAAAACTCAGGTCTTTAAAACTTTCTGGTGGAGCTTGAATAGCTCACAGCTGCTTTACAAGTGAACAAACAAACTACAGAGAAATTCTACAGAATACAGCTTACAAATATTTCTCTGCTAAAAATGTGTTTGCTTCGTTTTTTTGTTGTTGTTATTGTTCTACTTGCTACACTTGGTTTATATATCACCAAGTTTACATAGAATAAGACAAGATAATAAAACAAAACATATCAAGTCTAACTCCATGCTGCTTCACTACTCTATTCCAGCATCTTTGAATATCTTCATAATAACATGAAAATGGTAATGCTTCTTTGTTCTCAAAACCCTGCTAAACAGGCTGCCACATTCCTTTTGCAAACACTCTGTTAGGTCACACACACACTGTAGAGGGAGTGAATACAATGTATAGTACAATCAAATCAAACTTTAATAACTCAAGTAACAGAAAATAAACTTTATTGAAACAATAAACTCTGTTACAATATGGAACTGTTACTTCTCAGTGATGAACAAATATCACGAGAGCTGCTAGGGTTACAATGAATATCTTCTCGAATATGATAACACTTATAGTGTAAACCCTATGTCTGTGTTTATATACTACACAGTTACAAGATAATCGCTAATTGATATGGAATATAATTTTGCTTCCTAAAATATATCAATCAGATATCTTTTCTTCCAAGTATTCTATTCTTCATAGAATTCCTTCTTCATGCATATCTCTTCTTATGTTTGTCTCGATCTTCTTTCCTTTAATCAGCTGTTGTCCTTATCTGAACGTCCTTCAGTACTTAAGTTATGATATCCATCTTCTGATGATTATCTTCTGATAATATAAGTACTGATATTCTTAAGTTATGACTTCCAGTAAGTACTGATTTATCTTGTTTAAGTAAGATCTGAAAACTAAACATAAATCATATTAGCCATGACATTATCAAATATATCTAACAATCTCCCCCAACTTTTAAATTAGCATAATATACAAGTTTAACAGATATTTGATGATGTCAAAAACATTAAGTACAAATGCATGAGAATTAGACTAGATAACTACAACTTACAGTCCTTAAAGCTTTACCAGTCTTTAACTTCTGATAACAATTTCAGTCTGTATTCATATCAGAATTTAAGCAGTTGTAGATCTTGACTTGGCTTCATCTTCTGATCTCTCTGATATCAGGAGTTGTTCTGAGATAGTTCTTCAACAAACATCTCTCAGCATATCTGAGTTCATCAATCATCCTCCTTTTAGCATCTTTAAGTTCTGCAGTATCTTCACCAATTTGAAAGATTGCAGCCCTGAGATCATTAATTCTAGCTTTTCTTATATCCTGATCCATTCTGATCAAATATGCCTTATCAGACTCAAGATTGAATTCCACAGCCCTGTAACCCAGAAAGGTAGTTATAATCTTAGCAGTGTTGGGCTTCATTTCAACTATATCACCCTTGTGATCTCTGTACTTTGGAAGATATGTGCTGTCAGACTTAACAGAATAAAGCCTATTTCTGTCTCTGAATCTGATTCTTCAAATAGTTTGCAGCACTTTCAGTAATTCTGTCATTCACTTGAAGTAAGAATAATACATGCTCCAGTTCTTCAAAATACTTCAGTGGAATGACATTTTCCCTTATATGATAAACCCTACAATCTGTCATGAAGTACAACAAGATGTGTTCTTTCAAGTAGGTATGGTAAACCATTTGTACAGATTCCAGTTGATTCAATCTCTCAGGAGTTGCTCCAATACCTGGTTCACTCAAGGAAGTTGGATCATTGGTAGTGTTTTGTATTCTTCTTTCATCAGCACTTCCCAATCCAGTTTTATCTCTTGCTTCCTTTTCAGTAACCACTCTTGCTTCAAAACCACTTGCAGCGGTCTTCAAAGATTGAGTCTGTTTTGCTTTAGTGAATCCTGGTAGGAGTGTCTTTGATTTATCTTTTGATATCAAGTTAACTTGAGCTATGTCAGAGGTTACTTGCTTCTTTGAAATATCAGAACTTACTATCTCTTGACTTTGAACAACTTGAGCCATGTCAAAGGTTGTCTTAAAAACTTTTCTTGAAGTCAGAGCAAGATCATCATCTTCATCAGTAATTTCTTCATTCACAGGATGCACATAAACCTTGATAGGTTCACCAACTTTTTCTTTGCCCTTAGACCTTGGATCTATCTGCGGTTGTGATTTAGCCATGGTTGCTTCAGTATTTGTTCTTTCTTTTATCACAATGCCTTTGAGTTTTGGAAGTTTCTTTTTACCAGAAGCTTCAGATTTAGACTTTACTTTTTCTGATTTAAGTCTGGCTTCTTCTTCCATTAAACTCTCCAAGTCCATTCCTGGATTTTCTTGAAGAAATAACTGTCTTGACATTTCTTCATCAAGATCTAAAAGTTCATCAGAACTTATCCTTTTACCAGTAGCAGAAGTGATTCTTTTTCCAGTATCAGAACTTGTCCTGTGACTTGTGATTTCATCTTTTCTTGATGAGAGACCTCTACCTTGACTATGACCTCTACCCATTCCAGAGTTTCCATGGTCATCTTTTTCATCATCCTTCCCCTTCAGTGTCTTATCAGTTTTGCATTTGGACTTAATTACTTTCTCCCCCTTTTTGGCATCAGCAGGTAAGAGAAGAGAGACAAGCAATTCCACTAAGGCTTGGATTTCATTAAGTTGAGATTGCTAAGAAGCTTGATTTTTCAGAATATCATCAATTTGAGCTTGTTGTTTCTCTTGAGTCTTCTCAATATAAGCAACTCTGTCAAAGGTAGGTTGGAAGAATTTTTTCTTATCAATCTTCTGAATTTTTTCTTGCTTCATTAATTCTTCCTGAATCTTATGTATCTCTGCATGAGTAGTTGAATGGAGACCTTGTAGATGTTTAGTACTCAATGCAGTGACTCTAAGCTGTGTTTTGAAATCATCAGTAATTAACATCTCATTAGCTTTAGTCAAGTGCTCAGCAAGATGCTGTGCAGATGGAGCACAGGTAACTGAGTTCCATTCCTCAGTCCACTCATGTCCTGCAGGAGTTTCACTCCAAGGCACTGGTGCTTCTCTGGTAACAAACTTCTTAACGAGTTCAGATTTAAGATTAGTTTGTTGAGGTGCATGTCCTAAAGGACCTGCTTCATCAGCATCTGTATTTGGAGCAACATCACCAGTATCTCCAGCATTTACAGCATCAGAACTTTCATAATCAGCATCTTCTGATAAAACAACAGTATGAGAAGCAATTGAGGCTTCAGCATCATCCTCTAAGTGTTGATCTGGATCCAAGTTCTGATCAACAGCCATATCCTGATGCTCACCTTTATTCTGATCATCATCATCTAGATGCAGAGAAGGTGTAGTAGATAATTCTGGAGTTTGAGCAGCATCAGTAACAGGTGTTATTGATGGATTAGTTGATGTTGGAGCTTCTAAGTAAAGCACTTCAGGCACAACCAAGTTCTGGATATCAATTTCAGCACTTGTGCCTGGATTAACAGGAGATACAGTCTTGTGAACAGGAGACACAGATGGTGTGTTAGCCTTATCAGTAGCAGTTTCCTGAGTTGGAGTTAATGGAGAAGCAGTGGTTTTAGCAGATTCTGGTTCTTGTGAGATCAGAGATTCCTGATCTCCTTCCTTAGCTGCTGCTTCCTCATCATCTGAAACTGGCCTTTTTGCTCTCTGTTTCTTGTATCTCTTTGAAGATGGGGATTCCTTGGGAGGTTCAGTAGAAGTCATTCTTCTAAGCCTTTTGAGAAGCTTAGATCCCCCAATTCCAGAATCCTTTTGAGAAGGAACTTTCTCAGCTTCTTTTACAACAGGGTCTGATGTAGAAACCTGTTCCTCACTATCAGACTCATCTCTCAAAATAATCCTCCTTCTCTTCTGAGGTGTTTGAGGAACAGTCTTTGTCCTCTTAGGCTTGGAAGATGAAGGGTTCACAATAGGTGTTGATGATGAGGGTTGAGCTGTCTGTGAAGTGGAGAGATATTATTTGAGATATGTTCTGAGGGATGGTTGAGTAGTATGAGTGGTATGTTCTGATGGTTTTTGTGGTTGTTAGGAGGTGGTGGTTGGTTGGATATCAGAATAAATAGATCTATAGGTTTCAGGATCAGTATTTACCAAAATCTGTTTTACAGACTGAGGAATCTGTAAAGGTTTAACCACCTTTTTCTTAGTGTCAGCATTTACCAGGTCATTAAAGGCTCATTTTGTAATTTTGAAAGGTGGAGTTAAGGTACTGGCAGGTTGGGGTTCATCAGCACAACAGAAACTATATATAAGCTGACAGAATCTAGCAAAGTAAACTACATTCCTATCCTCTGTCATCCTATCCCCAATAAAACTTATCACAACATTTGCAAAATCGAAATGAGTTTGGTTAATGATAGCATACCCGATGTGCTGACTCATTATAGGAATGGCATCAAAGTTGGAACACTTATTCCCAAAAGCTTTAGTGATGCAGTCGAAGAAGAAGCTCCATTCCTTTCTGATATGAGCCCGTTTCAACTGCCCAAGCTTAGCCAAACTTTGCTCATACCCCAAACTGGCAATTAACTCTTGAAGAGCTGATTCCTCCGGGGTTGAAAAAGTGCATCCTTCTGGTAAATATAGGGCCTTGCGAATTGTACCAGGAGTTACCACATGTGTAGAATCATCCACTTCGAAAACAATACTGGGAGTACCATTTGTACCACCATTATCAAAGTGCCCAGTCCGCCAAAACGTCAGAACTTGTTGGCTTGAAAAGGTTGAAGGCTGGGTCAATGCATACCCAATTTCACTGTGTGCAAGAAGATCTTGCACAAAATGCAACTCAGACGGAGCTTCAGCATGATCAAGAATTGTAGCATAGTTATTTGGAACAAATTTGGCTCCATCAATGATCAAATCCTTAGGTGCCATGAAAATAATTGAGATTTAAGAATGCCTGTTAGGTGTTTGATAAAATGTCTGTATGAAAAACCAACGTCAGGAGATGAAAGAGAGTAAAAGCAAAGAAAGAGAGATTAAGTGTAAAAGTAGATAAAAGATTGGAAAATCTTCTCTCTGTCTTACTTATACTTGAAAAAAATATAACTGTTGGACACCTGTCAGACATGCAGTAATAATGAATAGTTAATGGGCACGGGAAAACAGTAATCATTACTTACCCACTTGCAGTTTTTCAAGGAAAAACCGTTCCACTTACCCAGTAATTCCATTAATCAAGGTAAATCAGTTTTAATTCAAAAGTTAAACTGTTCCCACTTATTCAATTATTTTTCACTGCAACACCAATATTCTGAAAAAAAATTCAAGTGAGAATGACCAAAATAAATTAAGTAAACAAGTACCAATATTTGAAGATCAGAACTTAATTTAAGTAAAAAATGAAATGGTCATCAGAATATGAATATTTATCAGGATTTATCAGTACATTTAAATTACAAACATCTCAGAGACAAAAACTTGCAAAAAGTAGAAATTCCATTAATATATTAAGAGAATACATTCATGAAATTTAAATTACATCAGAGCTTTACAAGATTGTCCTAAGCTTCTAAACCTAACATCAACAGCCTTTGTCCTAGCTCAAGAAGCAGGGTAAGGCTGACGATGAAGAAAAATTACTAGGTCAGCATCTAGCACATGTATCCTCATAGGATTGAATAGTTACATAAATAGACATATCATTATCAGAGTTTAGAAAGTCACATCAGACAATATTCAGTACTTAAGCAATTTTCAATTAAGCACAGAATACACAAAGAGAGTAATTTATGTAAATAGTGATCATAAAGTCTGATGCATCATAACAAAACTAAGCAGATTTAGAGAAAGAACCTGAAACCATTCCAAGTTCATTTACCAATCTTGTAAAAGTGGCTTCACACAGTGGTTTTGTGAAGATATCTGCTAGTTGTTGATCTGTTGGAACAAAGTGCAATTCCACTGTACCTTCATCCACATGTTCCCTTATGAAGTGGTACCTAATGCTGATGTGCTTTGTCATTGAGTGTTGAACTGGATTACCTGTCATAGCAATAGCACTTTGATTATCACAGTAAATAGGGATTTTGAAATATGTTAACCCATAATCCAGTAACCGATTCTTCATCCAAAGAATCTGTGCACAACAGCTTCCTGCAGCAATGTACTCTGCTTCTGCAGTTGATGTGGAAATTGACTTTTGTTTCTTGCTAAACCAAGAAATCAATCTGCCTCCAAGAAATTGGTTGCTTCCACTTGTGCTTTTCCTGTCAATTTTGCAACCTGCAAAATCTGCATCTGAGTAACCTATTAGTTTAAAAATCTGATTCTATGGGATAACACAATCCCAAATCAGCTGTTCCTTTAAGATACTTGAATATTCTTTTCACAGCTGTTAAATGAGGTTCTCTTGGATCTGCTTGAAATCTTGCACAAAGACAGATAGCATATATGATATCAGGTCTACTAGCAGTTAGATAGAGTAGAGAGCCAATCATACCTCTGTAATCAGTAATATCTACTGATTTACCAATATTCTTGTCCAGTTTTGTTGCAGTGGCCATGGAAGTGGATGCACTTGAACAATCTTGCATTCCAAATTTCTTCAGCAAGTTTCTGGTGTACTTAGTTTGACAAATAAAAGTGCCTTCTTCATTCTGCTTGACTTGAAGGCCCAGAAAATAGCTAAGTTCCCCCATCATACTCATCTGATACCTTGACTACATCAGTTTGGCAAACTTCTTGCAAAGTCTGTCATTTGTAGAGCCAAAAATGATATCATCAACATATATCTGGACCAGAAGTAAGTCCTTTCCATGGTTGAGGTAGAACAGTGTTTTGTCTATAGTTCCTCTGTTAAATCCACTTTCCAGAAAAAACTGAGCTAAAGTCTCATACCATGCTCTAGGAGCTTGCTTAAGTCCATATAGTGCTTTATCAAGCCTGTAGACATAATCTGGATATTTGGAATCTACAAAGCCCAGAGGTTGTTCAACATTTACTTCTTCCTCCAATTCTCCATTGAGAAAAGCACTTTTCACATCCATTTGAAAGACAGTAAACTTTTTGTGAGCAACATAAGCCAAAAATATCCTTATGGCTTCTAATCTAGCAGCTGGTGCAAATGTTTCATCATAATCAATTTCCTCCTGTTGAGAATATCCTTTTGCAACCAGCCTTGCCTTATTCCTTGTAATTATGCCATCACTATCAGTTTTGTTTCTGAATACCCATTTTGTACCAACAACAGATCTGTTCTTTGGTCTTGGTACTAGGGTCCAGACTTTATTTCTTTCAAATTCATTTAACTCTTCCTGCATTGCTTGCACCCAATCTTCCACTTTCTTTGGCTCAGTCTGAGAAAGAAAATAATTGTAAAGACATTCATTTGAAGTACCTGTTCTAGTACTGACACCCGCATCAGGATTTCCAATTATCAAATCAGGTGTATGTGAATTAGTCCACTTCCTTGCAGATGGAAGGTTTTTTCTAGAACTGGATGCTCCCCCATGATCCATGTTGTCTTCATTTTCTGATCCTCCCCCTGAAACTATGCTCTCTGAGTTGGATTCTTCAGAATTTAGATTTTCAGACCTATCAGAACTTGGCTTATCAGAACTTGAAGAGCTAGATGTATATTCTGATGCTTCTTGAGATGTGGTAAGATCTTTAGTATGCTCCCCCTGCATTGGTGCATCTTCCTTTGGCATAGTCACCACAGTTTCAATAACATCAAAGTTTAATCCATCAGAGTTTGCAGTATCAAGACTTAGATTGTCAGGATTATCAGTATCAGAATTTGAGTCTTCATTTTCAAATCTCAGCTGATCATGATCAATAAAATCTTCAAGTCCAGTAATCTTCTTGTCATCAAAAGAGACATTGATAGATTCCATGACCACTCTTGTTCTCAAGTTATAGACTCTGAAGGCTTTTGTGGAAAGTGGATATCCAACAAAAATTCCTTCATCAGCTTTTAAATCAAATTTAGATAGCTGTTCAGGATGAGTCTTAAGAACAAAACACTTGCATCCAAATACATGAAAATACTTCAGATTTGGCTTCTTTTTCCTAACCATCTCATATGGTGTCTTTCCTTGCTTGTTAATGAGTGTCGCATTTTGAGTAAAACAAGCAGTCTGCACAGCTTCAGCCCAGAAATAGGTTGGAAGCTTTGCTTCATCAAGCATTATACGTGCAACTTTAATGAGAGTTCTATTCTTCCTTTCAACAACTCCATTTTGCTGTGGAGTTCCAGGAGCAGAAAATTCCTGCTTGATTCCATGGTTTTTACAGAACTCTTCCATTATCAAATTCTTGAACTCAGTACCATTATCACTCCTTATTATCTTCACTGAATCTTTGACCAATTTATCCAGTTGCCTGACATGATCAATCAAGATAGATGCAGTTTCACTTTTTGTGTGCAAGAAATACACCAATGTGTATCTGGTGAACTCATCCACTATGACCAAAGCATATTTCTTCTTTGTAATAGACATGACATTTACTGGACCAAATAGATCAACATGTAGTAGGTGATAAGGCTTAAGAATTAATGATCCAGTCTTGCTCTTGAATGAGGATTTTCTTTGTTTAGCCTTCTGACAAGAATCACAAAGGCCATCAGGAGCAAATACTGACTTTGGTAGTCCTCTCACAAGATCTTTCTTGACTAGTTCATTTATATTGTTGAAATTTAAATGAGAGAGTTTCTTGTGCCAGTTCCAGCTTTCTTCAATTGATGCTCTACTCATCAGACAGATTGCAGAACCATCAGTACTTGTTGAAAGCATAGCTTCATAAATGTTACCACGCCTGTATCCTTCAGAACAACTTTGCATGTAGATTTACTTACAACTTCACAGTGTTCTTCAAAGAAATCAACATGATAACCTCTGTCACAGATTTGACTTATACTTAGCAGATTGTGTTTAAGTCCTGAGACCAGAGCTACTTCTTTAATGATGACATTCCCAAGATTGATATTGCCATATCCCAATATTTTTCCAATATTGCCATCTCCATAAGAAACACTTGGGCCAACTTTCTCCACAAAGTCTGATAGCAGGGCTTTATTTCCAGTCATATGTCCTGAACATCCACTGTCCAGAACTAGGATGCTTTTCCTGTTGCCCTGCAATCACAAAGACCACTAGTGATTAGTTTTAAGGACCCAGACTTGCTTGGATCCTTTGGCCTTATTAAGTTTGTTAACATTTGCAGCGGATTTAGCATCAGAGTTTATGTTAACATTTTTCTTATCAGAATTTACACTATCAGACTTTGAATCAGAACTTATACTATAAGGAACAATGGAAACTTTCTTTAAATAAGGTTTTATTTGATAATAATCATAGTACAAACTATGATAATCCTTACAAGTATAAATGGAATGCCATAAACTACCACAATGAAAACAAGGATTTTTTGGCTAATATCTAAAAGACTGACTCTTAACTCCTGACTTTGAAGGTAAGGAGTTTATGTTCTTATTCTTCCTGCAAAAAGAAGCCAGATGGTTAGAACTTCCACAGTTATGACACGTTTTCCTAGGAGCTTCAGGAACAGGCTTATAATCATTGCTTTTATTCACACCTTCCTTTCCATTTCTATTTTTCCTAGGTGATTTTACCTTGTTTGCATTCTTAACATCTTTCAGCTTATGCTTAAGCTGCTTCTTAGTCATTAAGCCTATGTTTACATCAGCTATCTTTTCCTGTTTTAGTTTGTCAGAAGTTAATTCCTTTTTAACTTCTGATTTCTCATTATCAGACTTTACAGCTACAAACTTAACAGGTTTTAACTTTGGCTTTTGTTTAACAACTACATGCTTAATACCTTCAGTTCCTTTATCATTCTTATCCTCTCCATAACCTAAGCCCTCTTTCCAGTTTTCACTACTTAACAAATTCTGAGTTGTTCTGCCAGAGTTAGTCCAAGTCCTGATAACCTCTTTTTCCTTTTCTAACTCAGTTTTTAGAGATTCATTCATTTTTAGCACTTCATCCCTAACATACAAAGCATCATCTCTATCTTTCTGAGTTTGATGGAACATAACTAACTCCTTTTCTAAGAAATCATTTCTTTTCTTAAAAACAAGATTTTCAGAAGTTAATCTTTCACATGTTAAAGTTTGATCTCTATAACTAACAAACATGGTTTTTAGATATCTTCTCAACTCAGTTATATCATCAGTATGAAAGGCATAAGTAGTTTGAGGTACCTTTGATTCAGCAGCTTCAGAACTGCTTTCAGCACTTGCCTTATCAGCATTTGCCATCAAGGCATAATTCTCCTCACTTTCTGAATCTGAGGTGTCTGTCCAGCTTTTCTTCTTTGTGACAAGAGCCTTGCCTTTGTCACTCTTCACTTTCTTGCAATCAGGAGATATGCGGCCTTTCTCACCACAGTTGTAGCATTTGACATTTGTATAATCTCCTCTGTCAGACTTTCCTCCTCTGCTCTCAGATCTTCTGAAATTCTTCTTATCAGAACTTGTGCCTTTCCTGGAAAACTTCTTTCCCTTCCTGAACTTCCTATATGCAATCTTTGTGATCCCTTTCACCATAAGAGCACACAGCTTCATCATCTCCTCATCAGTATCCGTCTCAGGCAAGCTTTCAGATTCTGAGTCATCATCACTTTCAGAATTTGATGACTCAGTGTCAGACTTTATGAAGAGAGCTTTACCCTTGTCTTTCCTTGAGGTAGCTGCCTTGGGAGATTCTTCTTCAGCCTTAAGAGCAACTGTCCTTGACTTTCCACCTTTCCTCTTGCTTCTTTGTTCCATCTCAAGTTCATGAGTCTTGAGCATTCCATAAATTTCATCAAGAGTTGTTTCATCAAGATTGTAGTTGTCTCTTATTGTTGTCGCCTTCAAATCCCAGCATTCAGGAAGAGCTAACATGAATTTAAGGTTTGAATCTTCAATATCATACTCTTTATCAACCAGTGACAGATCATTCAAGAGTTTGACAAATCCATCATACAAATTAGTCAATGACTCATTAGCCTTTGAGTCAAAGTGTTCATACTCTTGAGTGAGTATTGTCTTCCTGTTCTTCTTAATTGTATCAGTTCCCTGACACCTTATTTCCAGAGCATCCCATATCTCCTTTACAGTCTTGCAGTTTATTACCCTGTTTGACATTACATTATCAATGGCACTATGCGGTAAGTGTCGTACCTTAGCATCCTTAGCAATTGATGCGATATCTTCAGCAGTGTAATCACTCTTCTCCTTTGGTACAGTCTTTGCTGCTTCACCTGCAACTACAACAGCGAGCTTGGTTGGTTTGTGAAGTCCTTCCTTGATTCTATCAAGATATTCTGGATCTGTAGCTTCCAGAAACATGTTCATCCTCACCTTTCATATGGCATATTCAGATGGTCTCAATATGGGAACTCTGATGGTCTCATACCGACTTTGAATTTGTGTCTTTGGAGGTTCTTCAATTTTGGTGGGCTTAGTTGGAGTTTCTGTATCAGACATGATTGTGTTTGGATCTTAAACTGTTTGTGTGTTAACAGACAGGCTCTGATACCACTTGTTAGGTCACACACACACACTGTAGAGGGGGTGAATACAGTGTATAGTACAATCAAATCAAACTTTAATAACTCAAGTAACAGAAAACAAACTTTATTGAAACAATAAACTCTGTTACAATATGGAACTGTTACCTCTCAGTGATGAACAAATATCACGAGAGCTGCTAGGGTTACAATGAATATCTTCTCGAATATGATAACACTTATAGTGTAAACCCTATGTCTGTGTTTTTATACTACACAGTTACAAGATAATCGCTAATTGATATGGAATATAATTTTGCTTCCTAAAATATATCAATCAGATATCTTTTCTTCCAAGTATTCTATTCTTCATAGAATTCCTTCTTCATGCATATCTCTTCTTATGTTTGTCTCGATCTTCTTTCCTTTAATCAGCTGCTGTCCTTATCTGAACGTCCTTCAGTACTTAAGTTCTGATATCCATCTTCTGATGATTATCTTCTGATAATATAAGTACTGATATCCTTAAGTTCTGACTTCCAGTAAGTACTGATTTATCCTGTTTAAGTAAGATCTGAAAACTAAACATAAATCATATTAGCCATGACATTATCAAATATATCTAACACACTCGATGCATGTGACTGTGTTGTCACTATCAACATATATTTGAATTGATCATCCATCGGGTACATGCTTGTTATATGTCGGGTAGCCTTGTTGATCATCTGTCGCGTAGCTTTGTTGATCATTCGTCGGGTAGCCTTTTATCACTTGACTCCATTTCATTTGTGCAGAATTACAAGACATCTTATATTTACATTTAATCAACCTATTCTGCACATCTACTAGCACTACATGATTCATAAGCTACTACAGAATCTATACAAAGTTGTTTGCAGAAATGTGCTACAGTACTTAGTTACATAAGCTACTCACCCGGTGGATATCAATTAGTCATCCGTCGGGACTATATTGAATCATCCGTCGGGACTATAATTGATCATCCTTCGGGTGCTACAAAATTCACTAAGTTAAATCTACTAAGGTGTTTTGTTTAGCTTATCATCAAGTACACAACATAGTCATAACAATCTCCCCCAATTTATGACTACTGGAATTGTAGCCATAAATTAAGAGAAACATGATGATAACAAAACATCCTTAAAATACAAATTGAAAAATAGTAGATAAAACTGATAAGTGCTACAATTTGCTGAAAGTTGAACAATGCAAAATACACAAAGAAATTGCTCACAATTGTTATCAAGATGCTCCTCTAGTATGAGCAGATAGATCTATTTCCTTGATTGTCTGGATTTCTTCCCAAGCCTTCTGTTGTTTTCTTCAATTTGATTCTAAAGTTTTCTGTGGAATTCAAGTTCATCAGCTTCTGAGAGATTTAACATTTCCTGCATTTCCAAAAGAGTCTCATTGCTAGAGATACTCAATTGGTCCTCCAATATGAAGAATCTTCTAACACCTTTGACATCCATGAATTTCATCAGCCAATAAGGCCTTAGATGCACTTTTTTTCCTGTAAAGGGAATAGATAGAGTTTTTGGAAGTGCATCTTTGGCTCTAGTACTCCTTAGTTCCTCAATCCTCTTTAGAACTATTCTTCTTGCAATCATATTGTATCCAAAGTTCTTTTTGAAGGATGAGTAGACTTTAATCAGAACATATTGGCTTTCTTGGAGAATCATGTGAAGAGGTCATGTCATCTCTTTCCCTCCCTTGTATCCAAATACCAGTCTTTCAGGAAGATGTCTGTAAGCATCAATTCCTCTTACTTCTTCCAGTTCATTCAAGTAGAGATTCAAGTCTGAAAATTCCTTGATATCACAAATATACATGAGATCTCTCTTGTTGACTGTGGGTTGGGATTTGGTTAGAGCTTTGGATCTGAGAGATACAGGCTTCACTTTCTTGCTAGCTATAGTCTTTGTCTTCTTTGTCTTAAAGATGGGTAAATTTAGCTCAGGAATTGGTAAACTATCCCAGTCTACTGGCTCATCCTTAGGAACAATTGGTTCACCATGAATATTTCTTGTTGGATCAACCACTTTAAATTCTTCAAATACCACTGAGGGTTTTGATGTCTGAGTTGTAATTGTAGGCTTTTTGGGAAATTGGTCTTCCAATTCCTTATCATTAAAGTTCACTTTCCTCTTGGAATGGAGTTTATATCTAAATCTTCTTTTCTGCTATGATTCTTCTTGCGTTTTCAAGTCCTTAGGTTCAGTAATTACAGTTGGTTGTACAGGAAGTTCTGTTGTGGTTTTTACAGCTTGAAGCTTGGCCAAGATAGCAGCTTGTTCTTTCTTTTGCTTTTGCTTCTTAGCATCCAAAACAACTTGCTTCTTTTCTAGCCTGATTCTTCTTTCTCTTCCTTCTTAGCTTCCACAAATAGTGGGTGTCCAACCACCACACAAATCTCCTTACCATTTCTGTAAATTTTAGCAATTCTTCTTTTCAATGCTGAATCAGTTGGATCCTTGTAGAATGCAATAGACCTAGCCAGCAGCTTCTTCTCATCTGGCCTAGGTGTTTCAAATACTGTATCCATAGGATTCTTGTTTGAAAACTTAGGATAGTTCCATTTGGCCTTTATAATGAGATCTTTCTTTGGAGATTTGATGCAGGAAGTTTGACCCTTTTCAGATAGTTCATACTTATGTCATTCACAGAGACTTTCATGATTTGGGAATGATGACTGAAGACTCTATCTGGTTTCTGAATTGGCCCAAACTTTTGTTGGATATCTGCATCTATCTTTCTTCGTTTTTCTTTTATTTCCTTCTCTAAAGCTGTAACATCAATCATATTAGAATTTGATTTCAATTCAAGCTTTTCAGCTGCTCTTTGGATTAGATCAATGCTATCCAACACTGGTGGCTTTGTGAAAGCAATTGTTGCACAATCACTTTGTTGACTTGTATGTTTAACACTTTTTGCTCCCCCTCACTTCTTGATCCCCTTGATTGAATAAGACAATTGAGCTTGCTTTCTCCCCCCTTAGAAGAGGTTTCTTTCTCCCCCTTTTTGTTATCAGCAAGTTGAGTAGAAGAAGGGGTTTGTGCTACCACTAGCCTTTTAAGCAAGTCTATTTGTTGTTTCTGATGTAGATGTATAGCTGTTAGAGAGGCTTCCATTGCTGTCATTCTTTTCTCCAAGGAATCTATCTTTGTGGCAAGATTAGAATTATTTTTGAGTTATCTTTTAATGTCAAGCATTGTAGCTTCTAGAAGTTTAGAATCTAACCTTTCAGAAATGTCCCTTTTCGTTTGATCAATTTCACCTTTGATAGAGGTGACAACCTGAGTGTGTTGAAAACCTTGGATTTGTTATAATTGAAGAGAAGCAAGGTGTGCTTGTAGGAGCTTCTTGGTGCTGGCATTTGTTGTGGATTGAAGAGCAGAGTGTGTCTGACTTATAAGTTGAATCAGGGTAGTCTTGAAATAGTGTTCATCACACTGCTTTGAAAATGCCCAAGATGGCATACCATATCTGGAACTAGGGCCTACTTCTCCCCTATGTCCAGTGAACCCTCTTCACTTGTATCACCAAAGAAATCAGCAGATTCCCCAGTCTCATAGTCAATATCATCACCAGCTCTAGGTGGCATAGCTGTGATGGCATCCTTAGCTCTCTGCATTGACTGGGTGGTGTGCACCAAGTTCGGTATCCTTTCTGCATCTTCATTGCCCTGTCCAACCAAAATTTGATATGCTGGAACAGGATGAGTAAATGCATCAGCATCCAAAGAGATGGAACTTATAACAGCTTGAGGATGCTGAGAGAGTCTCTCAATGTCTGCATCATTGGCATTCATTGACTCACTAGCAATGATATCCAGCCTTATCCCTCATGTACTGCATTTGATCACTCTTTTTCTCTCCTTTTTCCTGGGAGCAACCCAGACTCTCACTCAATTCACTCCCTTCCCCCAGTCCTAAGAGTGATTGCACTACTAAGTCCTCTGCACTTGTAAGAATTGATGAATTTTGAAGCTGTGCAGAGACACCCGATGAATGAGGAATATCCATCGGGTTAGCAGTTTGACTATCCGACGGATGACTGCTGTTAAGCTTATCCGTCGGGATACAATCACTACTCGACGGATGATAAATATCCATCGGATAGAAGAAATAATTGAGTTTGGAGTGGAGACTATTGTACACTCTGTGCAGATTGATGAAAATTTTGGCACAGATGTCTCAACAGTCTCAGAAAGGAAAGGTAAATGAGCCAACAAATCATCCAAAAGATGATGCTCACTTACTTGGATTTTTGGATTCTCCAAGAGAGTTAAAGATGGAGAATTTGGAAGTGATGTATTGATCATGTCAACATCCAGTGAGTGTGTGGGAGAATTTTGTGTATCAGGTGCTTCAATTATGAGAGATTTTGGCCGTGACTCCACATTTATTGGAGCCACATCAACCTGACTTTGAGAAGGTGCAGTGAGTGGGTCTTTTGTACCAGTTTGTACAGTGTGTGAGCCCTGTGCATCCCAAGGGTTTTTTATCTTTTCTTTCTAGCATAAGTTTGTGGTGAGCTAGTGTCCCTACCCCTCTTGGCTTGTGCTCTTGGCTGAGAGCTTCGTTCAATAGTCACGTCCTTTTGGGAGGATGCAACTAGTAATGAGCTTAAATCCTTTTTAAGCACTGCAGTTTATTGAGAAACTACAGTGTGGCTAGGCTGGGAAACACTCACCTCTTCAAGCTTATCCTTAGGGCTTCTTTGATTTTCACCCTGTCCCTCACCTTTCTTTCCCACCTTCACACTCCCCTCTTTAGGTTTAGTGGATTTTACAACTGATTTCTTTTGAAAGAAATCAGAGGGGGGCTTTCTTAGCTTTGGATTTAGGAACTTTTGTTGGTTTGGTAGCTTGGTAGGCAACTATTGGGTCATTGACACAATTGTAATAGCTACACTAGAAAGCAAAGAAATTTGTGAGGTTGGAAGAGTGGAGACAGAAGAAATTACCTCATTTACCTGAGGTCCACTATTACTGGAAAGTAATATAAGGGAACCTCCTTGTGATGGTTTGCTCTGTTTAAATTTTTAATGATCCTTTTTTCTTGAACCCAACAATTTAACTTGTTGGTTGGGTTCTCAATCACAATATCTTCAATAAGATGGTTAGCAAGCATCATAAAGAATCTAGCATAATAGACACTTTTACCTCTCTTATTGATCTCTCCTAACTTAAAGTCTAACTCAAACAAAACTAAATCACTGAAATTAAAGTACTTATCAGTAACTAGCATGTAAAGCATGTTAAGCATAGAAATGTTTATAGAGTCAAAGTTACTAACTTTACCAGAAAACACCTTAGTTACTACATCACACAGATAACTCCATTCTTTCCTAAGACCCAACCTCCTAATTTCACTTAATTTAGAAGTAGTGAGTGCATAACCCATAGAATTAAGCATATTAACAATGTCAGTGTCTGTGTGTGGAGCAATTACAATATTAACAGGAATCTTGAAGCATGCTTTAACAATATCACTATTTATGCAAAACTGCTTACCTTTCAGAGTGAATGAGATGGTCTTGTCTGTCGAGTTGTACACTGTAGTTGTCCATATCTCTTCAACAACCTCACAGTAAATGGTGGGTGATTCCAGCATGGCATAGTTGAGTTTGCAGTTCTTCACAAAATCCATCATTTTGTGATAGTCACCAGACTGTTGAATCTCCTTGTTCACCAAAGCTGAGAAGTTGTTTTTCTCATAGATATAACCGGTTTGAGACATAATTTTTGCTACAGGTGCCATTGTTAGAGATTTGGAATTTGCAGAGAGAGAGTCTGCTTTTAAGAAGAAAGAAATTAGAGCAATTGAATCTTGAGAATGATAAAAGAAATGAATAAAAGTGAATTTGCTTTTATACTATCTCAAAAATTAACTGTCAAAAATAATAAAGTGAAATAAAGTAACCAATAAAAATTGCCCAAAATAGCCGTTTAAAAATAAATAAACTGTAAAAATTCTGTCACGTATTCGTCATGTCATGCTTACAAACTGTAAGTATACTCGATGGATAATGTTCAGAGAATTAACGGCTAGGATTGAGACAATTCGACGAATGAGGATAAATCTGTTATCTGTCGAGTTATAAAATATTCCAGAAAAATAATTGATTTTATTGACAAATTGTATTTCGACGAATGATCAAACTCGATGGATAATGGTCATCCGTCGGGATGTTAATTTTGGATTAGCCAAAATTTCATCCAAAACAGAAAAATCAATTAAATTTCTGGCTGCATAGAAACTTGTAAAATATCTGAAATAATTCAAGAATAATTAAGCATACCTAACTTACTTACCAACCTTGAAAAGGTGGATTCATCAAGTGGCTTGGTAAAAATATCTGCAAGCTGCTTTTCACTTGGAACAAAATTCAGTTCTATAGTACCATTCATCACATGTTCCCTTATGAAGTGGTACTTGATGTCTATGTGCTTTGTTCTTGAATGTTGTACTGGATTTTCAGTGATGGCAATTGCACTTGTGTTATCAAAGAAAATAGGAATCCTATCCACTTGTAGACCATAGTCCAACAATTGATTTTTCATCCATAAAATTTGTGCACAGCAACTGCCAGCAACAATATATTCAGCTTCAGCTGTAGAAGTAGATACCGAATTTTGCTTTTTACTGAACCAGGACACGAGCTTGTTTCCTAGAAATTGACAGGTTCCAGTTGTACTTTTCCTGCCTATTTTACAACCTGCATAATCTGCATATGAATAACCAGTCAGATCAAAACCAGAATCTCTAGGGTACCAAATGCCAAGTTTTGGTGTTCCCTTGAGATATCTGATAATTCTCTTAATAGCCACTAGGTGAGATTCTCTAGGATCAGCCTGAAATCTAGCATAAAGACAAGTAGCAAACGTTATATCTGGCCTACTAGCTGTTAAGTACAGAAGTGATCCAACCATGCCCCTATAACTTGAAATATCCACAGACTTTTCAGTAGTGTTTAATTCAAGCTTAGTTGCAGTGGCCCATGAGAGTTTTTGCAGATGTGCAATCCATTAGATCAAACTTCTTTAAAAGATCATGAATGTATTTAATATGACTAATGAATATTCCATCACTAACTTGCTTAACTTGTAAACCAAGAAAGTAAGTTAGTTCTCCCATCATGCTCATTTCATACTTACTTTGCATCAATTTGGCAAACTTTTTGCAAAGTTTTTCATCTGTAGAGCCAAATATAATATCATCTACATAAATTTGAACAAGTATACTAGAGCCATTAACATTTCTAAAGAATTAAGTTTTATCCACAGTACCTCTTGTGAAGTGATTTTCCGAAAGGAACTTTGATAAAGTGTCATACCAGGTTCTAGGTGCTTGCTTCAGTCCATAGAGTGCTTTCAAAAGATAGTAGACATGATTTGGGAAATTTGGATCTTCAAAACCAGGAGGCTAACTGACATAGACTTCCTCCTCCAAATCTCCATTTAAAAAAGCACTTTTGACATTCATTTGATAGACCTTGAAATTGGCATAGGCTGCATAGGCTAAGAAAATTCTGATGGCTTCAAGTCTAGCAACAGGAGCAAAAGTTTCATCAAAATCTATTCCTTCTTATTGACAATAGCCCTTAGCAACCAATCTAGCTTTGTTCCTGACCACTATGCCATTTTCATCCATCTTGTTTCTAAATACTCATTTGGTGTCAATTGGATTCTTTCCTTTAGGCTTGGGTACCAGGCCAACTTTCATACTTTATTCCTTTCAAATTGGTTTAGCTCCTCCTGTATAGCTAAAATCCAATCAGGATCCAACAAAGCTTTTTCTACCTTCTTTGGTTCTTCCTTAGATAGGAAGCTGTTATATAGACATTCTTCTTGAGTTTCTCTCCTTGTTTGAACTCTAGAAGACACATCACCAATGATGAGCTCAAAGGGATGATCTTTTGTCCATTTTCTTTGTTGAGGTAGATTAGCTCTAGACGAAGAGGCCTCATTGTTGTCTTGATGTGTGACTGAGTTTTGATTACTAGAAACTCCCCCTGAGTTTATGGATCTTTGATTTGAGAAAGGGGAACTTTCTGTAAGTGATCTATTCTGACTTTTAGCTTCTTTTGATGACCCGACAGATGGTGCATTTTGAGTTCCGATGGATGAAGCTGATTGTCTCCCGACGGATAAAGCAGATTATCTCCCGACGGATAAAGCATTTTGCAACTCGACAGATGTTGAATTTTGTGCTTGATTGGTAGTAGATTTTTCTGCATTATCCTTTGATACTGTTTCTTGATTACTTTCATCATCACTCTCATCACTAATCATTTCCACATTATCAAATTTGAGGCTCTCATGGTAATCTCCATCTTGCAGTCCTTGAATCTTCTTATCATCAAACACAATATGTATTGATTCCATAACAATGTTTTTACCAACAACATATCCAACAAAAATTCCTTCATCTGCTTTAGCATCAAACTTTCCATTTTGATCAGTTTGATTTCTCAAGATATAACATTTACAGCCAAAGACATGAAGAAAATTTAGAGTTGGCTTCTTATTCTTGAACAATTGGTAGGGTGTCATACACTTTGCTTGATTAACCAAAGAAATATTCTGAGTGTAGCATGCAGTATGTGATTGATGATGATTTCACTAGCCTCATCTTTAGACTTTAGGAAGTATGTCCAAGAGAACTTTGAGAAATCATCTATAATTACTAGGCAAAATCTTTTCCTTGAGATGGACAACACATTGACTGGTCCAAACAAATCCATGTGTAGCAATTACAGAGGTTCTTCAATTGTTGAATCAAGCTTCTTCCTGAATGATGCTTTAATCTGCTTTCCTTTCTGGCAGGCATCACACAGTCCATCCTTAGAAAACTCCACTTGAGGAATACCTCTAACCAGTTCTTTCTTGACAAGCTCATTCATGGTCTTGAAGTTTAGATGGGACAGCTTCTTGTGCCACAACCAACTTTCATCTTGACTTGCTTTACCGAGAAGACAAGTGACAGATTCTGCATTTGATGAGTTGAAGTCAGCTAGGTACATATTTCCTTTTCTCACTCCAGTGAGAACCACTTTGTTTTTTCCTTTGTTAGTCACAACATAGGCTTCTGAATTGAAGGTTACTGAATTGCCTTTATCACAAAGCTGGCTGATACTCAACAAATTGTGCTTGAGACCATCCACTAAGGCAACCTCCTCAATGATGACATTGTCTTTAGAAATCAAGCCATATCCCACAGTATAACCCTTGCTGTCATCTCCAAAAGTAATACTTGGGCCAACTCTCTCCTTAAACTCTGTGAGCAGGGTAGAATCTCCAGTCATGTGTCTTGAACAACCACTATCCAAGTACCACAGATTCTTTCTGTTTCCCTGCACACATCAAAACCAAATCAAATTGATTTTGGTACCCAAGTTTTCTTGGGTCCTGCCTTGTTAGCTTTCTTCTTTTGTTTCTTAGGTTTGATCTCATTTGACTTGGGGATATCTGATTCATCCTTAGTCATCTGAGTTGGACCTTTGAAACCAGTCATTAAAATAGAATTATCATGCACATTTTGATTATCAAGAAAAGGCATGCTATTTGCAAACAAGTTATTCCAGTAAGGCATGCTAAATGGCATTTGAGGCATACTAAATGCAGCATAATAAGGATTAGGTGCAAATGGCATATTAGCAAATTGTGCATTCATATTCTGAGCAAGCATAGCATTCAAAGGCATATAAGGCATGCCATTCATGTTGGAAAAAGAAGATGGTACAGATATAGGAGTAGGCATAACAAGTTTGCAATTAACAGACAAATGATTAACACTACCACACTTAACATAGATTTTTCTTGGAGCATATTTATCAGGCGTGTAGTTGTTATGTTTGTTAATCCCTACTTTCCCATTTCTATTGTTTTTCTTTTTAGTTTCTGTTTTAACCTCAATCTATTATAATTTATCATTCAATTGCTTGATATACAGATGACCAACATTCACTTTCTTCTCCTTCTTCACTTGACTTGATTCTCCTAGAACAATTTTTTTGGAAACTGATCCATACTTTTCATTTAACTTGGCAAGTTTGGCTTTGCTCACAGGTTTGCTCACAGCCAACGGATGAGGATTTGTGTCACACGACAGATAATCCTTTTGATTATCCGACGGATGACTCTCATCATCCGTCGAGTCTACATCTGTTAGCAATCCTTCCACCAAATTGGATTCCAACTTCTCCTTACTCTTTTTCCAGGCTGCATCACAAAAGGACTCAATACCTTGAACTTTGGTGATTTGAGCATGAACATCTCTAGATGATTTCCATGCCTTAATCACCTCATGTTCTCGTTCAAGTTGCTTCTTCAAAATCTCTTATTTCTTCAAGGACTCAGTTAATTCCTCCTTAGCAATCTTACATTATATTCTCAATTTCTCAAATTCAATAAACTGAGACTCTAGCACGTTATTCCTCTCACTTAAAAATAGATTATTTTCTTTGATTTTAGCATTTTCCTTAGTGAGAGACTTAAGTGTAACACGCAAATGATATAATTCTGTAGACATGTCATTAATTGCATTATTACACTCAGCTTTAGATAAATGTGCTAGGTTAGTGGTGATTACCTGACTACTTGAAGAGCTTGTTTCTGTTTCATCAGACTTGGCCATTAGGGCTAGATTGACATAGCTGACATCTTTATCCTCATCCAGTCCATCTACTGCCCAGTCATTTTCTTGTGTAATGAAAGCCCTTTCCTTTTGCTTGAGCAACTCAAAATACTTCTGTTTATAATCCACAGGCTCAAACTTCTTTTTGCTCGAATCTGACTTTCTACACTCACTGGAAAAATGCCATGCTAAGCCACATTTGAAACATTTGAATTTTGATTTATCCACCATGTTTCTACTTGGCTTAGCTACTCCAAAGTTCTTCTTGAACTTGAGCTTGACAAATCTTCTGGAAAGAAATGTAAGATGTTCATCAATATCATCCATACCATCTTGGCTCAAATGATCTTCAGTTTCAGCTACCAGCCCCTTGCCCTTGTTCTCACAGACCTTTGAAGTATGTTTATTTGATTTCTTTGAGTTCGAGATTAGTCGAATAAGGTTTTAGTTTTACTTCGCTTTTTTAGCTATTTTAATTCGATTATTGGATTGATTTTTCGATTTGTACGATGATTATGATGTTGTGAAAAGATTGGGGTGTGAATAAGCTTTAATTCCGTGTGTATTTCATTGAATTTGGTTATCGATTGGAGGCTGTCGGGTTGTCATCGGAATGGTCGAACCGTTCGCCGGTTTTAATGGAAGTGTGACCGGATTTTTGATTCCACGGCCTGTTGGAGGTGGCTGTGGTGTGGTACGTGTAGCTGGAGTGTTTTGGAAAAGGTTAGGTGCTAGAAACGGCTCAAAAACCGTTCGGTTTTGGCCGGAAAAGTGCCGCCGGAGCCGGTCAAACCACCGCCGGGGACTGGGTATTTTTCCAGAATCCGGTGGTGTTCAACCCGACCCAGATTCGTTCTTGTTGACCCGTTTTATTTCCTTGCCCGACCCGGTTTTAATCCCTAAACCCCTAATTCCAAATTCAATGACCTGATTTTGATTTTCCATTTTCAAAAATAAATCAAAATTCAATTTTATTTCCTAAAAACCTTTTCTTTTAATTTTAAAAAGTATTTATCTTATTTTCGAAAATCATTTACTTATTATTTTAAATACCAAAAATTATTTTCTTCATTATTTTAAATTCCTAATTTTTTTTCTTTTATTACTTTCAAAATATAATTTGATTTAATTATTTATAATTTATTTTAGTTAATTATTTATGAGTTTAATTAATTGATTAATTCATTTAATCAATTAATTTTATTTATAAATAGTTAAATAAATATAAATTATTTATAATTAATTCAAATAATTCCTAAAAATTGTTTTTAAACCTTTAAAAATTATATTTTGGTATTTAAAAATCAATTAATATTAATATTAATTGATTTATTTCCATTTAATTCTTATTTTATTCGTAATAAATAAAACATTCGTCCGTTAATACGAAATGAGCGTCTCTAGACTCTGAAAAATATTTCGCTTTCATTAAAAATACTTTCGAGACCCAAACTCTTTTCTTTCAAAAGGTCGCTTATTTTGCAAGTCAGTTCTGAGTCATTTATTTACTAAAAGTCATATTTTTGACCTGATTTAAGTTTTAAATGTACCGAGTCAAACCTTTTGACGAACCGAGTCATATGTGATATGAATTATGTGATACGAATAATGTGATACGTGGATTATATGCTTACGTGTTATGTGAATTACGTTCGTATGTGAGTCAGAATTCTTGTGTTTGACTGTTTTATTTATGTGTGGGCTATCGTATGGGTAGACGATAGGTTTTGATGCGCAGTTCGTCGAGTAATTATCGTTTAGACGATTAAAGTTGTATATTTTAATTATAGATACGAGTCTTTTAAGACGATCAGGACCAGATGGAATGGATGAAAACTAGAGTTGATTAATATGGAATATTGAGTAGGAGCACTACATGAGCAGCACATTAGAGATTTAGCAAAGTAAAAGACGGTGATGCCTTGGGATGCTAGACTGAGATAATTGCGTCTTTGCGAGTGTGACTAACTGCTAAAAACCAAAGGCAAGTATCCCTATCATCTCTTATTATTCAAGTGATATTTATTTTGAATCTTATCATGCAAGTATTGTTTTTCCTATTTAGTTTGTAATAGATAAATGTTTTACATATCGCTGAATTAAATGATTATATTTATGCAAGTATTCTCCTGCTATTCTATGTTCATAATAGTTAAGTGATTTTACTTATCAAATTACTGGATTTATAAATGTTTTGGATTTTGAGAAAGCGATTTGGTTGCAAATATTCCTACCCAAGTAAATGGGGGACAAAATTATTTCGAGTGTCGACTATTATGACCCCTTCTCAATAAAAGATTTTAAGATTGGATTATAATTGCATAAGTGACCGGGCGGACGGTCCAGAGGTGGGATATTTCTAAGTGTCATATGGAATATTATGACATAATTTTTGCCACAGGCAGGTATATTGCCTTTTGTTTGAGTACTCGTGTTTTTGGGGTCATGTTTCTACAAATCATGACTCAGTGCTATCATACGGGCTGATCAGCATGTGATAGTACATCCGTCGGAGAATGATCCCAATCTAAATTATCATATCATTTTTTGATATTCATAGAATAAATGATTTAGCAAACTATTTTTATTTCTTTTTCTGTTTTGAATAAAAGGTGAGATGCCGTTTTAATTCAGTTTCTGCTTGATGTGGATATTTAGGTTGTTGTTAAATATCAAAAAGGTGGTATTATTATAGATGATTAATGTTGACTTCAGTATGGGATGTTGTGAGCATCAAAGTTCATATTGATATCTAATTTGATATGACAACAACATGAGTATTAATATCAAGAGTTCGGTTTTGAATAAAGTTTATGATTCATTCCATAATCATTGTTTAATGTTGATGTTGTTTACAATATTTCCGTAAACACTGTTTTACGAGTTTTATTCTCGTTAAGATCTAAAGTATTGCTGAAGCATTTCGCTCGAAAATATCATGTTAGATATATTTGATAATGTCATGGCTAATATGATTTATGTTTAGTTTTCAGATCTTACTTAAATAGGATAAATCAGTACTTACTGGAAGTCAGAACTTAAGGATATCAGTACTTATATTATCAGAAGATAATCATCAGAAGATGGATATCAGAACTTAAGTACTGAAGGACGTTCAGATAAGGACAACAGCTGATTAAAGGAAAGAAGATCGAGACAAACATAAGAAGAGATATGCATGAAGAAGGAATTCTATGAAAAATAGAATACTTGGAAGAAAAGATATCTGATTGATATATTTTAGGAAGCATAATTATATTCCATATCAATTAGCGATTATCTTGTAACTGTGTAGTATATAAACACAGACATAGGGTTTACACTATAAGTGTTATCATATTCGAGAAGATTATTCATTGTAACCCTAGCAGCTCTTACGATATTTGTTCATCACTGAGAGGTAACAGTTCCATACTGTAACAGAGTTTATTGTTTCAATAAAGTTTGTTTTCCAGTTACTTGAGTTATTAAAGTTCGATTTGATTGTACTATACACTGTATTCACCCCCTCTACAGTGTGTGTGTGTGACCTAACAAGTGGTATCAGAGCATGTCTGTTAACACACAAACAGTTTAAGATCCAAACACAATCATGTCTGATACAGAAACTCCAACTAAGCCCACCAAAACTGAAGAACCTCCAAAGACACAAATTCAAAGCCGATATGAGACCATCAGAGTTCCCATATTGAGACCATCTGAATATCCCATATGGAAGGTGAGGATGACCATGTTTCTGGAAGCAACAGATCCAGAATATCTTGATAGAATCAAGGAAGGGCCTCACAAACCAACCAAGCTCGCGGTTGCAGTTGCAGGTGAAGCAGCAAAGACTGTACCAAAGGAGAAGAGTGATTACACTGCTGAAGATATAGCATCAATTGCTAAGGATGCTAAGGTACGACACTTACTGCATAGTGCCATTGATAATGTAATGTCAAACAGGGTAATAAACTGCAAGACTGCAAAGGAGATATGGGATGCTCTGGAAACAAGGTGTCAGGGAACTGATACAATTAAGAAGAACAGGAAGACAATACTCACTCAAGAGTATGAACACTTTGACTCAAAGGCTAATGAGTCATTGACTGATTTGTATGATAGATTTGTCAAACTCTTGAATGATCTGTCACTGGTTGATAAGGAGTATGATCTTGAAGATTCAAACCTTAAAATTCCTGTTAGCTCTTCCTGAATGCTGGGATTTGAAGGCAACAACAATAAGAGACAACTACAATCTTGATGAAACAACTCTTGATGAAATTTATGGAATGCTCAAGACTCATGAACTTGAGATGGAACAAAGAAGCAAGAGAAAAGGTGGAAAGTCAAGGACAATTGTTCTTAAGGCTGAAGAAGAATCCCCCAAGGCAGCTACCTCAAGGAAAGACAAGGGTTAAGCTCTTTTCATAAAGTCTGATACTGAGTCATCAAGTTCTGAAAGTGATGATGACTCAAAATCTGAAAGCTTGCCTGAGACGGATGCTGATGAGGAGATGATGAAGCTGTGTGCTCTTATGGTGAAAGGGATCACAAAGATTGCATACTGGAAGTTCAGGAAGGGAAAAAAGTTTTCCAGGAAAGGCACAAGTTCTGATAAGAAGAATTTCAGAAGATCTGAGAGCAGAGGAGGAAAGTTTGACAGAGGAGATTATACAAATGTCAAATGCTACAACTGTGGTGAGAAAGGCCACATATCTCCTGATTGCAAGAAAGTGAAGAGTGACAAAGGCAAGGCTCTTGTCACAAAGAAGAAAAGCTGGACAGACACCTCAGATTCAGAAAGTGAGGAGAATTATGCCTTGATGGCAAATGCTGATAAGGCAAGTGCTGAAAGCAGTTCTGAAGCTGCTGAATCAAAGGTACCTCAAACTACTTATGCCTTTCATACTGATGATATAAATGAGTTGAGAAGATATCTTAAAACCATGTTTGTTAGTTATAGAGATCAAACTTTAACATGTGAAAGATTAACTTCTGAAAATCTTGTTTTTAAGAAAAGAAATGATTTCTTAGAAAAGGAGTTAGTTATGTTCCATCAAACTCAGAAAGATAGAGATGATGCTTTTTATGTTAGGGATGAAGTGCTAAAAATGAATGAATCTCTAAAAACTGAGTTAGAAAAGGAAAGAGAGGTTATCAGGACTTGGACTAACTCTGGCAGAATAACTCAGAATTTGTTAAGTAGTGAAAACTTGAAAGAGGGCTTAGGTTATGGAGAGGATAAGAATGATAAAGGAACTGAAGGTATTAAGCCTGTAGTTGTTAAACAAAAGCCAAAGTTAAAACCTGTCAAGTTTGTAGCTGTAAAGTCTGATAATGAGAAATCAGAAGTTAAAAAGGAATCAACTTCTGACAAACTAAAACAGGAAAAGACAGCTGTAGTAAACATAGACTTAATGACTAAGAAGCAGCTTAAGCATAAGCTGAAAGATGTTAAGAATGCAAACAAGGTAAAATCACCTAGGAAAAATAGGAATGGAAATGAAGGTGTGAATAAAAACAATGATTATAAGCCTGTTCCTGAAGCTCCTAGGAAAATGTGTCATAACTGTGGAAGTTCTAACCATCTGGCTTCTTTTTACAGGAAGAATAAGAACATAAACTCCTTACCTTCAAAGTCAGGAGTTAAGAGTCAGTCTGTTAGATATAAGCCACAAAATCCTTGTTTTCATTGTGGTAGTTTATGGCATTCCATATATACTTGTAAGGAATATCATAGTTTGTACTATGATTATTATCAAATAAAACCTTCTTTAAAGAAAGTTTCCATTGTTCCTTCTAGTGTAAGTTCTGATTCAAAGTCGGATAGTGTAAATTCTGATAAGAAAAATGTTAACATAAACTCTGATGCTAAATCCGCTGTAAATGTTAACAAACTTAATAAGGCTAAAGGATCCAAGCAAGTCTGGGTCCTTAAAACTAATCATTAGTGGTCTTTGTGATTGTAGGGCAACAGAAAAAACATCCTAGTTCTGGACAGTGGATGTTCAGGACATATGACTGGAAATAAAGCCCTGCTATCAGACTTTATGGAGAAAGCTGGCCCAAGTGTTTCTTATGGAGATGGTAACATTGGAAAAACATTGGGATATGACAATATCAATCTTGGGAATGTCATCATTAAAGAAGTAGCTCTGGTCTTAGGACTTAACACAATCTGCTGAGTATAAGTCAAATCTGTGACAGAGGTTATCATGTTGATTTCTTTGAAGAACATTATGAAGTTGTAAGTAAATCTACAGGCAAAGTTGTTCTGAAAGCATACAGGCGAGGTAACATTTATGAAGCTAAGCTTTCAACAAGTACTGATGGTTCTGCAATCTGTCTGATGAGTAGATCATCAATTGAAGAAAGCTGGAATTGGCACAAGAAACTCTCTCATTTAAATTTCAACAATATAAATGAACTAGTCAAGAAAGATCTTGTGAGAGGACTGCCAAAGTCAGTATTTGCTCCTGATAGCCTTTGTGATTCTTGTCAGAAGGCCAAACAAAGGAAATCTTCATTCAAGAGCAAGACTGAATCATCAATTCTTGAGCCTTATCACCTATTACATGTTGATCTATTTGGTCCAGTAAATGTCATGTCTATTGCAAAGAAGAAATATGCTTTAGTCATAGTGGATGAGTTCACCGGATACACATGGGTGTTTCTTGCACACAAAAAGTGAAACTGCATCTATCTTGATTGATCATGTCAGGCAACTGGATAAATTGGTCAAAGACTCAGTAAATATAATAAGAAGTGATAATGGTACTGAGTTCAAGAATTTGATAATGGAAGAGTTCTGCAAAAACCATGGAATCAAGCAGGAATTTTCTGCTCCTGGAACTCCACAGCAAAACGGAGTTGTTGAAAGGAAGAATAGAACTCTCATTGAAGCTGCACGTACAATACTTGATGAAGCAAAGCTTCCAACCTATTTCTGGGCTGAAGCTGTGCAGACTGCTTGTTTTACTTAAAATGCAACACTCATTAACAAGCAAGGAAAGACACCATATGAGATGGTGAAGAAAAGGAAGCCAAATCTGAAGTATTTTCATGTATTTGGATGCAAGTGTTTTATTCTTAAGACTCATCCTGAACAGCTATCTAAATTTGATTTAAAAGCTGATGAAGGAATTTTTGTTGGATATCCACTTTCCACAAAAGCCTTCAGAGTCTATAACTTGAGAACAAGAGTGGTCATGGAATCTATCAATGTCTCTTTTGATGACAAGAAGATTACTGGACTTGAAGATTTTATTGATCATGATCAGCTGAGATTTGAAAATGAAGACTCCAATTCTGATACTGATAATCCTGACAATCTAAGTCTTGATACTGCAAACTCTGATGGATTAAACTCTGATGTTATTGAAACTGTGGTGACTACGCCAAAGGAAGATGCACCAATGCAGGGGGGGCATACTCAAGATATTTCCACATCTCAAGAAGCATCAGAACATACATCTGGCTCTTCAAGTTCTGATTCGTCAAGTTTTGATAAGCCAAGTTCTGATAGGTCTGAAAATCTAAATTCTGAAGAATCCAACTCAGAGAGCATAGTTTCAGGGGGAGGATTAGAAAATGAAAATGAAGACAACATGGATCATGGGGGAGCATCCAGTTCTAGAGAAAACCTTCCATCTGCAAGGAAGTGGACTAAATCACATACACCTGATTTGATAATTGGAAATCCTGATGCAGGTGTCAGAACTAGAACAGGTACTTCAAATGAATATCTTTACAATTCTTTTCTTTCTCAGTCTGAGCTAAAGAAAGTGGAAGAAGCTCTTCAAGATGCCGATTGGGTGCAAGCAATGCAGGAAGAGTTAAATGAATTTGAAAGAAATAAAGTCTGGACCCTAGTACCAAGACCAAAGAACAGATCTGTTGTTGGTACAAAATGGGTATTCAGAAACAAAACTGATAGTGATGGCATAATTACAAGGAATAAGGCAAGGCTGGTTGCAAAAGGATATTCTCAACAAGAGGGAATTGATTATGATGAAACATTTGCACCAGTTGCTAGATTAGAAGCCATAAGGATATTTTTGGCTTATGCTGCTCACAAAAAGTTTACTGTCTTTCAAATGGATATGAAAAGTGCTTTTCTCAATGGAGAATTGGAGGAAGAAGTAAATGTTGAACAACCTCCAAGCTTTGTAGATTCCAAATATCCAGATTATGTCTACAGGCTTGATAAAGCACTTTAAGGACTTAAGCAAGCTCCAAGAGCATGGTATGAGACTTTAGCTCAGTTTCTTCTGGAAAGTGGATTTAATAGAGGAACTATAGACAAAACACTGTTCTACCTCAACCATGGAAAGGACTTACTTCTGGTCCAGATTTATGTTGATGATATCATTTTTGGTTCTACAAATGACAGACTTTGCAAGAAGTTTTCCAAACTGATGCAGTCAAGATATCAAATGAGTATGATGGGGGAACTTAGCTATTTTCTGGTCCTTCAAGTCAAGCAGAATGAAGAAGGCACTTTTATTTGTCAAACTAAGTACACCAGAAACTTGCTGAAGAAATTTGGAATGCAAGATTGTCAAGTGCATCCACTCCCATGGCCACTGCAACAAAACTGGACAAGGATACTGGTAAATCAGTAGATATTACTGATTATAGAGGTATGATTGGCTCTCTACTCTAGCTAACAGCTAGTAGACCTGATATCATGTATGATACCTGTCTTTGTGCAAGATTTCAAGCAGATCCAAGAGAACCTCACTTAACAGCTGTGAAAAGAATATTCAAGTATCTTAAAGGAACAGATGATCTGGGATTGTGGTATCCCAGAGAATCAGATTTTAAACTAATAGGTTACTCAGATGCAGATTTTGCAGGTTACAAAATTGACAGGAAAAGCACAAGTGGAAGCTTCCAATTTCTTGGAGGCAGATTGGTTTCTTGGTTTAGCAAGAAACAAAAGTCAATTTCCACATCAACTGCAGAAGCAGAGTACATTGCTGCAGGAAGCTGTTGTGCACAGATTCTTTGGATGAAGAATCAGTTACTGGATTATGGATTAACATATTTCAAAATCCCTATTTTCTGTGATAATCAAAGTGCTATTGCTATGACAGGTAATCCAGTTCAACACTCAATGACAAAGCACATCAGCATTAGGTACCACTTCATAAGGGAACATGTGGATGAAGGTACAGTGGAATTGCACTTTGTTCCAACAGATCAACAACTAGAAGATATCTTCACAAAACCACAGTGTGAAGCTAATTTTACAAGATTGGTAAATGAACTTGGAATGGTTTCAGGTTCTTTCTCTAAATCTGCTTAGTTTTGTTCTGATGCATCAGACTTTATGATCAGTATTTACAAAAATTACTCTCCTTGTGTATTTTGTGCTTAAATGAAAATTGCTTAAGTACTGACTGTTGTCTGATGTGACTCTCTAAACTCTGATAATGATATGTCTGTTTATGTAACTATTCAATCCTATGAGGATACATGTGCTAGATGCTGACCTAGTAATCTTTAATATACTAAAGATCCCATGTTATAAGTAATTATTTCTGTGGAAATCTATTAACACAAGCAAATTCTGATATTGAGCTTAGTTGAGTTTACTTTGTCTATCTTACTACTAAGTCACAAACTATAATAATGCTTCTCATCTGTTAAGTTCTGATGCTAGTAAATCTGTTGAATGTACTAAGTGCTGGTAAATCTCACTTATCAAAAGAAAAAGAATCAAGGATTAAAATCAGGCACTCCTTTGAGATCTAGAGTAAAAATGTGGAAGGGACGACCCAAGTGCATTGCTGGTATTAAGTAAATATGCATCAGAAAAGCAAAATATTTTCTTGGTGACTTTTCACACTCTATGATTACTGGAGAAATACTCTGATAATAGCATAAATTCTGATAAGCAGTCGTGACTCACTTACACTGAGAAGCCACTGTAAAATAGAATTTAAAAAGATGCACAAAATTAGCACAAAAACAGTTGAGGTGGACTCAAGCATGCACTCATTCAAAAGTGGGCCTCAGAATAATGACAGGTTTTTAGTAAAGTTTTAGTTATGCCTTATTTCTAAGATGTACTGAAGTGAATCAGACTTTACTCTTTGTCTGATATTTAGCTTAATGCACACACTAAACACTCCATATAAATGATGAAAATTACTGTGGTGATCTATGTTATTTTAGATGAACAGTTTATGTGTCAGAATGCACAAATTCTGAGGACAAGTTCTGTTGAATGTTCTGATGACTAAGTTCTGAAAAATCTACATCAGAATTTGTGTGAAGAATTACAAAAATAGGCATTCATTTTTCGAGTTAAGAAATCATGTTCTGATAACTGTTAAGTTCTGATACAAGTCTAAGTTCTGATATTAAACTCTGATCCTTTACTTGACTTCTTTGTGGATAAAATCTAAAAACAGTCTCATTTTAAATCAGAATATGTTTGGGTAGAATATTAACAGTCAATATCCTTAGGGATAGTGGTACACGTAATGCACAGTTTTTTTTTACTTGTTACTTATGTGCATTAAACCCTGACTTACACTTCCAATGACTGTTTTTCGTCTTCCCAGTCTAGGGAGACGAGGTAGAATTAATTCTACCTGTCAGCATTAAATTTCCCTGTGTCTCCTGACATTCTCGTGCCTATATAAATGAACACTTCACATCAGCCTATACATCAATTCTTTCCTCAAACACTTACTCTCTTTTCCCTCATATACACAACATCATGGTTAACTACAATATGTTTTTAAACTATGAGACCTTCAACATGGAGTTAAGCTGTGAAGCCTGGCAGCAGGAATGGCACGTCACTGCCATTCCTGATGAGATATGGGACTCAGTTCCCCAGGAGGTACTCACCCACCTCCTGTTCTTCTATATGGACTACCATCGCCATCTGGAGCGATTGGAGGAGGAAAGGCTGGAAGCTCTCCGCCAGCAAGAGCGAATCATCAAACTCGCTATTCTGTTCGTTGAGAGTAGGAAGAAGAAATAATTTATTTTCTTCTTCCTGTTTTTCTTCATCGTCAGCCTTGCCCTGCTTCTTGAGCTAGGACAAAGGCTGTTGATGTTAGGTTTAACAGCTTAGGACAATCTTGTAAAGTTCTGATGTAATTTAAATTTCATGAATGTATTCTCTTAATATATTAATGAAATATTTTTTTTTGCAAGTTATTGTCTCTAAGATGTTTTGTAATGCATTGATAAATCCTGAGAAATATTCATATTCTGATGACCGTATCTATTTTGATTTAAATTAAGTTCTGATCTTACAATATCAGTACTTGTTTACTTGATTTATTTTGGTCATTCTCACTCGAATTTTTTTTCCAGAATATTGGTGTTGCAGTGAAAAATAATTGAATAAGTGGGAACAGTTTAAATTTTGAATTAAAACTGATTTACCTCGATTAATGGAATTATTGGGTAAGTGGAACGGTTTTTCCTTGAAAAACTGCAAGTGGGTAAGAAATGATTACTGTTTTCCCGTGCCCATTAACTATTCATTATTACTGCATGTCTGACAGGTGTCCAACGATTATATTTTTTTTTCAAAGTATAAGTAAGACAGAGAGAGGATTTTCTAATCTTTTATTCACTTTTACACTTTATCTCTCTATTTGCTTTTACTCTCTTTCATCTCCTGACGTTGGTTTTTCATACAGACATTTTATCAAACACCTCACAGGCACTCTTAAATCTCAATTATTCTCATGGCACCTAAGGATTTGATCATTGATGGGGCCAAATTTGTTCCAAATAACTATGCTGCAATTCTTGATCATGCTGAAGCTCCGTCTGAGTTGCATTTTATGCAAGATCTTCTTGCACACAGTGAAATTGGGTATGCATTGACCCAACCTTCAACCTTTTCAAGCCAACAAGTTCTGACATTTTGGCGGACTGGGCACTTTGATAATGGTGGTACACATGGTACTCCCAGTATTGTTTTCGAAGTGGATGATTCTACACATGTGGTAACTCCTGGTACAATTCGCAAGGCCCTACATTTACCAGAAGGATGTACTTTTTCAACCCCGGAGGAATCAGCTCTTCAAGAGTTAATGGCCAATTTGGGGTATGAGCAGAGTTTGGCTAAGCTTGGGCAGTTGAAACGGGCTCATATCAGAAAGGAATGGAGCTTCTTCTTCGACTGCATCACTAAAGCTTTTAGGAATAAGTGTTCCAACTTTGATGCCATCCCTATAATGAGTCAGCATATCGGGTATGCTATCATTAACCAAACTCATTTCGATTTTGCAATTTCTGTGATAGGTTTTATTGGGGATAGGATGACAGAGGATAGGAATGTAGTTTACTTTGCTAGATTCTGTCAGCTTATATATAGTTTCTATTGTGCTGATGAACCCCAACCTGCCAGTACCTTAAATCCACCTTTTAAAATTGCAAAACGAGCCTTTAATGACTTGGTAAATGCTGATCTTAAGAAAAGGGTGGTTAGACCTTTACAGATTCCTCAGTCTGTAAAACAGCTCTTGGTAAATGTTGATCCTGAAACCTATAGATCTGTTTATTCTGATGTCCAACCTACCACCACATCCCAAACACCACAACAACCATCAGAACATACCACTCATACTACTCAACCTACAGTCAGAACATATCTCAAATCATATCTCTCAACTTCACAGACAGCCCAACCTTCATCCTCAGGACCTACTATGAAGCCTTCATCTTCCAAGCCCAAGAGGACTAATGTAACACCCCCAAATCCGGGGTCGGGTATCCGGGTTGTCACGAGTTCCATTTCCCTTAATAACACCCAATCTTAATAAACAATCAACTACTCCGTACTGTGACCCCACAATAAACACACACACCACAAGTTATAGTCTCAGAGATGAATATCCAAAAATAACATGAGTCATTTTATTCCACAATTATATGCCATTACACCTTAAAAGGGTTTCTGAATAAATTTACATTTCTTTGCCATTATTACAATTCATAAAGATACATTAGTCTGGTACATAAAAAGTTGAAAGCCTAGCCTATTGGTAGTTCCTACCTCAACTACAGCGACATCAACACCTATAGGAAACTGCGGAACGTTTCCTATCCGCTCGAAAATTGGGGGCTTGGTCCTGTTCATCTTGTCTATCTGATGTTGTGTGATGAAAGAAGAAAGCAAGGGTGAGCAACAAGCCCACCGAAATAATATGTATAATAATTAACAATATATGAGCATCCTCATAGTACTCATGAAAGTCTTGGTCAAGAAGAAATGAACTAAGTTTGATATCTTAATGTGACCAAGTCGTAAAATATTTAGTATATATATATATATACTTTTCAGAATTTTTAAATCCTCTTCCATGTATAATATACACAGAGTTCCAGTTTATAACTGTATAAAAATATCGTTGCAAGGTGATCTCATATATCTAACCTTGTCTCAACGTTTTTGTGAAAATCTTTGTCATGCATAAGATAATCATTAACCAGATATAAGTTGAAAAGATGAAGTTACAAGATACTCCAATATACTTATATCTTTTCCGAATACTACTTGAACTACCACCATTCAAGTTATAATTAGTTCATCCCATAGATGAAGCTACACGACAAAACTTGTATAGAATTAATCTTTGAAATATCATCAAAATGAAATGAAGTTACGAGATACTTCATTTGATGAAAACATCATTTTGAAAATTCGACCCTGCCAACACTTAACAATCGCCCAGCCGTAGCCTTTCTATCGAAGTGCTCTAGGTAGTGTTGCAGAAATATCCAATTGGATGATGAACTCATTACGGGAGTTTGCCGTGCCAGGAAGACCACTTACGATGATCAGTCGCAGTAGTGCAACCCCACCATTTTCTACATGTAGAGGAGAACCTGTCGGATTTACTTGTCAACCGAACACTGGACTCCTAAGGAATGGACCGTCTTAGCGGAACTTCCAGGACATTGGGCCAATATAATAAGGCTGGACCGGCGCCACTCGACCACTACGCTACTCCTAGTTCAGATGAAATCCATGACTCTGAAACGTAAAGCTCGTCCCCACTTTCCCCAAGTAGAAACTTGTTGATACGGCTCCACCAAGAAGTCGTATCTAGTTGGAAAGGAAAACTCACCGATATTTCCCAGGCGATGCCTGTTAATGGATTAACTTTTTCCAAGAATTTTACTTTTCGAGTGTTGGGTAAGTAATCAAAAAAAATAATGCACTTATCACAAGATAATGCATATACATATATACATCACAACAACAGTATAACGGGTAGAAAACTTGCCTGAGCGACTGGGGGTGATAAAAGGCTTGTGACGAGTCTGGTAACCTATAAACAACATATAAGTTGGAATTAAACCAGAGTCGCTTATGAATCTATACTTTAACCAATTAGACCCTAATGTTCGCTTTTGCGCTTAACGATTCACTTAAGTCGCTCGAGTACCCTCGGCTCCACCATTTTTAATAAATTAACCATTAAGGGTTTTAAGGCGATTCTTTCGCGAGTCCCCTACCAACTTCCTAACCCAATTTACATAATTGTTTCATACTCCAATTAGTCATTTAAGGGCCTTAACCAAGGTTTTAAAGTAAGGCGAGGGGTAATGGTTCGTTCGCGAAATACCGTTACTTAAAACATTCGTTTCTTCTAAACCGTACATCGGATTCAAGCGAATCACATATCAAAACGAAGCTCGTAACATGAAATATCTAAAATGTCAAAGGTTAGAATCTTTCAGTGAGTTCACGGGTCCTAAAGTTAAGAACAGAACAGTTAAGGAAAATCGGGCATTATGACGTTTATGTTTACGCGATTTCCAATTTAATTAACACTCTAAATTATCATCAATTCACTCACAACCACCAATACAACAATATTCAACCATCATACTATAAACTCAGTCCCCAACTCCAAGTTTTACCAATTTATCCAACCAATCAAAGACCCAATATTCAAAACCAATACAAATCCACCAAAACTACTTATAATCAAAGATTTAGCCTTAATACTAACAATGCTTCAATAAAACTTAATGGAATCGTAAAATCAAAGCTAGGGTTTGAAGTTGATACCTTCCTTGGTAGGTGTTAAGTTGCTAGGAAGCCTTAGGGAGCCTTAATCTAACCTGCTACAAGCTTGATCTTTCCAAAGAAATCAAGAACACAAAGTTAGGTTTTGAAGTTTCTAAAAGTCCGATTTAAAGAAATGTAAAAATGAGGGTCTTACCATGCTTATTTGGACGAGACTTGTGAACAAGAGTTGTAGAAAATCTCAATATCTTTCCAAAGAGCTATAGAACATACTATTTGAGTGAGTATTGAAGGAGATATGGTAGTTTGAAGTTGCTGCTCTGATTTTGGCCGAGAGCTTGCTTCTTTAAAATGAAAAGTCAAGTTTGTGTTATGATTTTTTTGTTTTGTTTCTTTCTTTATGGCTTGGCTAATTTTGAGGATTTATCATGGTAAAAAATGAATGGCTCACAATCAACCAATAACACACTTCTTTTTGTCATGCTTAGGTCATCATTCTTATGTCATCCAATTGCCACATGTCTCTTCCTTGTGGTTTGATGATATCACAATCCTTGGCCTCTTGTACAAACTTGTCTCTTGGTCGCTTATTTGTTTTACGGTTCGCTTAACTTTCGTTCTCGTTCGTCGTTTGAGGGATCATATCCGGGATCTTATTACTTGGGTTCCCCTAAACCTTTCTCAATATTTTATATTACTTTTTATGATCCCCTCTTAAAATCCTTGAATTTAAATCCTTTTTATCCTGTCACCTTATATTCAATTCTTTCGGTATCTGGTGGATTTTCGGGAAAAAATCAAAGTGTTCGGATTTGGATTCTGACGATCTTTACATACACTTATTTACTTTATGGAGTACTAATACGATCTTAGAATTTCCATAACAGTACTCCTATATAGTGTGGTCTGATAATTTTCCTTAATCATCATCATCAACAAAAGTTACTATTCATCCGTGTTTCAAAATTTTCCAAAAATTGGGGTTATTACAGTCTCCCCTCCTTAAAAGGATTCCGTCCTGGAATTAGATAGAAAATGAATAGGGATGCTCTCTTAGCATTGCACTTTCTAAGTCTCAAGTAAATTTTCCCACATTGTGGTTCTACCACCAAACTCTGCCTAGTTTGATAACCCTTCTCCTAAGCACTTGTTCCTTTTCGATCTATAACCCTTTCTGGTTGCTCCATATATGTTACGTCTGGTTACATGCCTATGCGCTTATGTGCCCCTATTTTTCTGGCATCCAAATTATACTTCCTTAACATTGATACGTGGAACACGTTATGAACTTGCTACAGGTTCGGGGGTAGGTCTAGCTCATATGCTAACTTCCCAATACGTCTTAATATCTCCAAGGGTCCAACACTTCATGGGCTTAGCTTTCCTTTCTTTCCGAACCACATCCATCTTTTCCAAGGGAATACCTATAACAGCACTAGGTCCCCTACTTCCTATTCCTTGTCCTTTCGTGTCAATTCAACATACTTCTCATGTCCATCTTGGGCTACTACCAGCCGTCTTCTGATTAGATCTATTATATCCCTGGTCCTTTGGACCACTGCTGGTCCGAGCATCTTACGCTCTGCAACTTCATCATAACATAAGGGAGATCGACATTGTCTTCCCTCAAGGATCTCATAAGGCAACATCTCGATAATGACATATGATCTATTGTCGTAAGAAAACTCAATCCGCGTTAAGTGATCATTCCAAATTCTTTCAAGTCTATTGCACATACTCTCATCATAGCTTCTAGCATTATAGCTTTTGCTTCTCAATACTCCTTCTTTTCTGGTTCGTAAGCGTTACTATCTTCCGTACAGAATATTATTCTAGATATACCTTTATTCGCTAGAGTTTTATAACCTTTTAATAACCACGTCAACCTTTGTATCACGAACGTGTTTCCATTCCGAATACCACCATAACTTTACTACTCCTTTTTCAGCTGTTTCTATTTTCCAAAGTTTGATCAATCATATAGAAGTAAAGGAATTTGTTGAGAGATCACTATGATCATGAACACTTGTTCTATTGCATAGTTAGTACAGAAGGTGGCCAGCCTTTAGTACTTGACAAACAATTAAACAATAGATGGTATCCTACTAGGCTTCTATCACACAGATAGATAGTCATTCGGCAATACCTCCCCTTCTGGAAGGGTTGTTCTTCTCAGCTTATACAAAATGAAAAGAAAAGAACGAATTGAAGAGAATTGTATATATAAAAAAAAATACTGCCACAAAAGATCTGGCTTGGAATCTACCTCTGAACTATAGAGGTTTGTCATAAGAAAACAAAACATATATATCTATATTAATATCCAGTATTATTGCATCGCATTTCACATGCTTAAATATTTTTGCTATTCCGTCCATCATTCTATGGACCCATGCTCTTCCTCGAGCTTATACTCAATCACCTTTGAAACTCTCTTGACAGCAAAAATTGAATCTCGGATTTCATTCTAGACATCATAGTTACTAGAATCCATTGCTATTCCGTAACCTTCTTCGTATAGTAATACTACTCTTTATCGATAAGAAGGAATAAATATATCATAGGTAGATAATCGACTTAATTAGTCTATCAATGATAACTTATACATCACCACGACCCGATTAGTGGTATTCAATCTCAACATCCATTCTAATACAACTCTTATGGCTGTAATCGGCTCATTACTCGCAGAATCATTGCTGCATTACTATGGTCCATCGCTGACCTACTGTAGTCATTCGTTTTCCTCGGAATCTTAATATCTAATGATACAGAGTCCATATCTGCCGTATCAAAATCTTTTAAGGAGTTAACATAATCACCATTCATGATTCATGAAGAACACTCCAGATCCTAACATACATTCATGACATGAAGCAGATAAAATTGCAGAAGAGTTTCAATCAAAGCAATGATAGCAGGTTAATACCATTCTTAATCATATGCCTTCAATAAAAGACTTAACTTAAAGGTTTATTTAGTCCTTTTTGAAACATGGTCCTGGCTTATTCTCAAGATAGGACCTTCTAAGATAGATAGCCCGCTCACGACAATTATATGAATTAAATCTTTACCAAACTACTATTACGGTTGAGTATCGCATAATCATCAGAAGGGATGTCAATCTTTTACACCATAATACAACCTTCACGGCTTTAACCATCATCATTGTATTCCTCTGGCACGAGCGCCTATAATTGCTCTCTTACACTTAGAGTGTCGGCCACCTCTTTGGCCTTTCCTAATAGTAAAATTTCCTTACAATCATTGTCATTTTAACCACCTCCAACTAAATTTTCTACCTCATTTCAATCACTGCTTATGTGAAAATGCTTTTCTTAAGTCCTGGTGAGACAAAAAAATCACCATTTTTCCATAAGTCATTGCCTTAGTCTTTAGATGTGAACATTGCCATGACTGACTCTCGATCATACTTAGGACGTCTCTTATCTTGGGTCCTTCTTATTTTCACCAATCTCAACCCTCATTGGGTCGATCTATACTTTCTTATGGTTCAACACGTGCCCCACCTGGCATTATTATAATTACGTCATCTTTCCTTCATCAAAATTTCTATTCTTGAGAACTTTGAATATTACCTTTCTCCTTGTAAAACCTCTAAGGTTATCCTCGAATCGTTCCTCCTGTATTCCCTAGATACAGGGCATATCAAAATACCATTTACTAATAATAGAACCATTGTCTATATACTTCTGAAAAATTTCTCCACTGATCCTTAAAGGCTGTTGTTACCTTAATACTTTCCAATTCATACTGTCAAAACTCATACTATCCTTATTAAGGGCGAAATGCCAACCTTTATGCATTCCCCTAGGATTCATCTCAAGTTATTGAGGTTCTATCCTTAATTCCACCTTCAAAAAGGTACTTGCATCCTTCCATGGATAAATCAAGTCATAGGTCCTTGATAGATTATCTTATTCAATCATTACCACCTCGATAGTCTATACCAATTTCACAATAGTATCCTTATTCAAATTAAGGTCAACCCATATGGCCTTCAAAAGATAACAATGGTTACCCGCTTTTCGTTCCTAATTTGGTAATGACAAAAGGGATGTTCTGGAAGATATTGGTTGTGTTCAACGTGAACTTCTTCTTAATAAATCCTTATTTACTTTTGTTGTTTATCTTAACATTGAGATGACATTTCAATGTTGGGATATCTTTCATACCCGGCGTCTCCCTTTCTGGGTATCATGCCCCCGGTCTTACACTTCACATTTTTGAAGGTCACTTCCTTCATCTAATTTTCCTAATTTCTTACTTTCTTGTCTCCTCAATCTATCCGTGTCAAATGGTTTATCCTTCGAACTATCTCAAGGTTTCCTCGAATCCTCCCAACTTAAAGGGGGTACAATATATATATCTCTTATGCCTTCAACCATCAACTTTAACTCATGGTGAATCACCCTCATCCTGATGATTACATACCTTTCTATTTCTATTACTATGAGTCTTTAGGGTTTCCTCATACCCAACTCCCTTATCATTCCTCAAACTCTATTGCCTTTATATTCCTTTCCACTTCAGTTTCTTTTTATTTTCCTTTCTCTTACAATCATTTCATGAACCCACTAATCATTTACTTTAAACATCACGTCATTCTGGGATTCGTGTCCTCAGAACGAATCTTGACAACTTTTACAACTTAGATTCATAATTTATCATACTCGTTCGCCTTTGTTCTGGCTCTAAAGCTTTTACACTATCTCCATAGCCTTGGGAATTACTTTCTCGAAAATAATTGACTGAACTTTAATCAGTTTATCATAACCTCTGGCTCCGTGCCTTTCTTGGCCTTTCACCAGCGGGTGGACTCTCTCTTAAGAGGGTAAGTGACAAAAACAGTCTTTTGTGATTCGTAAATCATTTAGAATCTCAAATGATTCCTATATTTCATTTAGCCAAGCTCTTGCCTCGACTGGGTCAACCTGTTCCTTGGAACTCTGAGAGCTTAGCGACTTAAAGGTCATGAAAGGATTTCCTACCGCATTATTTCCTTAAGGTGGTGGTTGGGAATAAAAGTATAAGTTCTGTTTAGACAGGTCTATGAATTTCCGTATAGGAGTACCGTCTCAGGTCTCCTTATCTTGCTCGACTTCTGTTTTCTCAGTATGAAATGTTTCATCCTTCTCCCATAATCAGGGTTATCTTATACGTTAAAATCCTTGTTTTTCATTTCATTATATTATGGGTTCTTTCTTTCTTGATGGCGACCTCCCTGACTATCACATTCAGGGTTTGCCCTAAATTTTATTCCTCGAACTATGGCTTTCATCTAAGATCTCGTCCTTAAGCTCTTGAACATTTGAAGCCCAAATTCTGTAGGAATACCTCATTAGTCCCTTATCATCTTTATCGGTATTAATCTCTTCTCTATTCATTGGCTCTCTACCTTCATTTATCACTTCTTCTTGGCACAATATGATCTTTTTCAATAATTTGGGCTGCATTACAATCTCAACCAACTTTTCAGTACCAGCTCCGGTTACCTTCACTTCTATTTCCATTTTCTCAAAGTCTCTTATCAATTCTCCCAAAGACATTATCGTCTTGAGTCTCTCCTTTTTACTAAGGGCATCAGCCACCACATTGGCTTTTCCCGAATGATAAAGAATCTCCCAATCATAATTCTTGATTAGCTCTAACCGCCTCCTCTGGCGTATGTTGAGCTCTTTCTACGTAAAAATGTACTAGAGCTCCTATGGTTTGTGTAAATCTTGAACTTCTCTCCATACAAGTAGTGCCTCCAATCTTTAGGGAAAAACTATTGCCACGAGCCCAAGCTCATGGGTGGGGATATCGAATTTTATATTCCCTTAATTGTCTTGACGCGTACGCGATTACCTTGTTGTGCTGTATAAGAAGCACCCTAATTCCTTATGCGAAGCGTCACTACACATCACAAAATCTCCTTTTTCATCCGGAAATGCCATCATAGGGGTCGTCACCAATCTTTACTTGAGTTCTTAAAAGCTGTTCTCGCATTTCTCTGTCCATTTGAACTTCTCAGTCTTACGAGTAAGCCGCGTTAAAGGGGCTACTATCTTTACGAACTCGAACGAACCTCCGATAGTGACCGACCAATCCTACCTCTGGTAGTTTTTCTAACCATGGTTATCAATTCCTCAGTGGTCCCATATTCATTCTTGTCAGGATCCCCCACGGGATCCTCCTCAGCAACAATCCCTTCTAGGACAACATCCTCAACCGCTACATCCTCAATATGAACATCATCCGGTCCTTCGTTAGGACGCTCTATCGGATCCACAATCCGATCCCCAATATGTAATAAAACATCATCGCGTTGTTGTTCCTCAACCTCAGGGTTCAGAGTCCTGCTACCATATACGATAACGAACTACGCTTCTATCATGATATTTATAAGGGTTCCCATAAGGGTTTTAACTGTCAGTACTACGTTAGGTAGTCCGACTATGAACTTGGCAAGAGTTCTTATTATCTTAGTGAACTTATTATTTTAACATCATATCATCTCTGAGGTTTATAACGCTTAGCTCTAATACCATTTCTGTAACACCCCCAAATCCGGGGTCGGGGATCCGGGTTGTCACGAGTTCCATTTCCCTTAATAACACCCAATCTTAATAAATAATCAACTATTCCGTACTGTTACCCCACAATAAACACACACACCACAAGTTATAGTCTCAAAGATGAATATCCAAAAATAACACGAGTCATTTTATTCCACAATTATATGCCATTACACCTTAAAAGGGTTTCTGAATAAATTTACATTTCTTTGCCATTATTACAATTCTTAAAGATACATAAGTCTGGTACATCAACAGTTGAAAGCCTAGCCTATTGGTAGTTCCTACCTCAGCTACAGCGACATCAACGCCTATAGGAAACTGCAGAACGTTTCCTATCCGCTCGCGAATTGGGAGCTTGGTCCTGTTCATCTTGTCTATCTGATGTTGTGTGATGAAAGAAGAAAGTAAGGGTGAGCAACAAGCCCACCGAAATAATATGTATAATAATTAACAATATATGAGCATCCTCATAGTACTCATGAAAGTCTTGGTCAAGAAGAAATGAACCAAGTTTGATCTCTTAATGCGACCAAGTCGCAAAATATTTAGTATATATATATACTTTTCAGAATTTTTAAATCCTCTTCCATGTATAATATACACAGAGTTCCAGTTTATAACTGTATAAAAATATCGTTGCAAGGTGATCTCATATATCTAACCTTGCCTCAATGTTTTTGTGAAAATCTTTGTCATGCATAAGATAATCATTAACCAGATATAAGTTGAAAAGATGAAGTTACAAGATACTTCAATATACTTATATCTTTTCTGAATACTACTTGAACTACCACCATTCAAGTTATAATTAGTTCATCCCATAGATGAAGCTACACGACAAAACTTGTATAGAATTAATCTTTGAAATATCATCAAAATGAAATGAAGTTACGAGATACTTCATTTGATGAAAACATCATTTTGAAAACTCGACCCTGCCAACACTTAAAAATCGCCCAGCCGTAGCCTTTCTATCGAAGTGCTCTGGGTAGTGTTGCAGAAATATCCAATTGGATGATGAACTCATTACGGGAGTTTGCCGCGCCAGGAAGACCACTTACGATGATCAGTCGCAGTAGTGCAACCCCACTATTTTCTACATGTAGAGGAGAACCTGTCGGATTTACTTGTCAACCGAACACTGGACTCCTAAGGAATGGACCGTCTTAGCGGAACGTTCAGGCCATTTGGGCCAATATAATAAGGCTGGGCTGGCGCCACTCGACCACTTATGCCACTCCTAGTTCAAATGAAATCCATGACTCTGAAACGTAAAGCTCATCCCCACTTTCCCTAAGTAGAAACTTGTTGATACGGCTCCACCAAGAAGTCGTATCTAGTTGGAAAGGAAAACTCACCGATATTTCCCAGGCGATGCCTGTTAATGGATTAACTTGTTCCAAGAATTTTACTTCTCGAGTGTTGAGTAAGTAATCAAAAACTCTTTTATCAAAACAGCAACCTTGTTGCGAATATAAAATACATCATAGAGCCGGATCCCTCAGATTTTTGAGCGAGTATTCAAGTCCCCTTCGAAGGAAGATCTTAAATTTGAAAATGAGTTTTGGGATCCGCTCTAACTTTTAAAATCATTTTGAAGACTCGAAAACATTTTTTAGAATGTTTGGAGTGATGCTGATTTAATAAAATAAATCAGTCCCGATATGTTGGAGAATATCTGAATATTATTATTTAAATAATATTCCCATAAAGGATGATCTTTATAAAAATAAATGATGTGAAAGTTTTAAAAGCTCATATTTGAATTGAATAATAAATAACCAAAGATATACTTATATACGAAAGTACGATCTTTATTTGAATAATCGAAAATAAGTTTGAAATATCAAAACCTTATTCTTTAATCAAAATAAAGAATATTATTTAATAAATAAGCGGAGTCATAAGTCCTCAAATGAATATTTAAAATAATATTCATTAAATAAAATAAGCGGAGTCATAAGTCCTCGAATGCATATTCAAGATAATATTCATTAAATAAATAAGCGGAGTCATAAGTCCTCGAATGAATATTCAAGATAATATTTATTAAATAAATAAAGTTATCGAATAAACCTTATTCGATTAATAGTTTTGAAAACTATTTATATATATATAAAATATACATATATTATACTCGGGAACACCGACTCCCGGTTTAGAAAAATGTTCACCTTCGGGTCCCCTATACTAAGGGTATACACAATTACTGCTTATCTCTAGCATATGTATTATGCAACTTATAAGCAATTGAATCAACAATTAGATATCAAGATTAGGAAATAGGCATGCATATATATCATATCAACATGCTCCAATATATCGCAAGATTTGCTAATAACAATAATGCACTTATCACAAGATAATGCATATACATATATACATCACAACAACAGTATAACGGGTAGAAAATTTGCCTGAGCGACTGGGGGTGATAAAGGCTTGGGATGAGTCTGGTAACCTATAAACAACATATAAGTTGGAATGAAACCAAAGTCGCTTATGAATCTATACTTTAACCAATTAGTCCCTAACGTTCGCTTTTGCGCTTAACGATTCACTTAAGTCGCTCGAGTACCCTCGGCTCCACCATTTTTAATAAATTAACCATTAAGGGTTTTAAGGTAATTCTTTCGCGAGTCCCCTACCAACTGCCTAACCCACTTTACATAATTTTTTCATACTCCAATTAGTCATTTAAGGGCCTTAACCAAGGTTTTAAAGTAAGGCGAGGGGTAATGGTTCGTTCGCGAAACGCCGTTACTTAAAACAGTCGTTTCTCCTAAACCGTACATCGGATTCAAGCGAACCACATATCAAAACGAAGCTCGTAACATGAACTATCTAAAATGGCAAAGGTTAGAATCTTTCAGTGAGTTCACGGGTCCTAAAGTTAAGAATATAACAGTTAAGGAAAATTGGGCATTATGAAGTTTATGTTTAGGCGATTTCCAATTTAATTAACACTCTAAATTATCATCAATTCACTCACAACCACCAATACAACAATATTCAACCATCATACTATAAACTCAGTCCCCAACTCCAAGTTTTACCAATTTATCCAACCAATCAAAGACCCAATATTCAAAACCAATACAAATCCACCAAAACTACTTATAATCAAAGATCAAGCCTTAATACTAACAATGCTTCAATAAAACTTAATGGAATCATAAAATCAAAGCTAGGGTTTGAAGTTGATACCTTCCTTGGTAGGTGTTAAGTTTCTAAGAAGCCGTAGGGAGCCTTAATCTAACCTCCTACATGCTTGATCTTTCCAAAGAAATCAAGAACACAAAGTTGGGTTTTGAAGTTTCTAAAAGTCCGATTTAAAGAACTATAAAAATGAGGGTCTTACCATGCTTATTTGGACGAGACTTGTGAACAAGAGTTGTAGGACATCTCAATATCTTTCCAAAGAGCTATAGAACATACTATTTGAGTGAGTATTGAAGGAGATATGGTAGTTTGAAGTTGCTGCTCTGGTTTTGGCCGAGAGCTTGCTTCTTTAAAATGAAAAGTCAAGTTTGTGTTATGATTTTTTTGTTTTGTTTCTTTGTTTATGGCTTGGCTAATTTTGAGGATTTACCATGGTAAAAAATGAATGGCTCACAATCAACCAACAACACACTTCTTTTTGTCATGCTTAGGTCATCATTCTTATGTCATCCAATTGCCACATGTCTCTTCCTTGTGGTTTGATGATGTCACAATCCTTGGCCTCTTGTACAAACTTGTCTCTTGGTCGCTTATTTGTTTTACGGTTCGCTTAACTTTCGTTCTCGTTTGTCGTTTGAGGGATCATATCCGGGATCTTATTACTTGGGTTCCCCTAAACCTTTCTCAATATTTTATATTACTTTTTATGATCCCCTCTTAAAATCCTTTTTATCCTGTCACCTTATACTCAATTCTTTCGGTATCTGATGGATTTTCGGGAAAAAATCAAAGTGTTCGGATTTGGATTCTGACGATCTTTACATACACTTATTTACTTTATGGAGTACTAATACGATCTTAGAATTTCCATAACAGTACTCCTATATAGCGTGGTCTGATAATTTTCCTTAATCATCATCATCAACAAAAGTTACTATTCATCCGTATTTCAAAATTTTCCAAAAATTGGGGTTAAGAGAAGGAGGATTGTTTTGAGAGATGAGTCTGATAGTGAGGAACATGTTTCTACATCAGAACCTGTTGTCAAAGAAGCTGAGAAAGTTCCTTCTCAGAAGGATTCTGGAATTGGGGGATCTAAGCTTCTCAAAAGGCTTAGAAGAATGACTTCTACTGAACCTCCCAAGGAATCCCCATCTTCAAAGAGATACAAGAAACAGAGAGCAAAAAGGCCAGTTTCAGATGATGAGGAAGCAGCAGCTAAGGAAGGAGATCAGGAATCTCCGATCTCACAAGAACCAGAATCTGCTAAAGCCACTGCTTCTCCATTAACTCCAACTCAGGAAGCTGCTACTGATAAGGCTAACACACCATCTGTGTCTCCTGTTCACAAGACTGTATCTCCTGTTAATCCAGGCACACGTGCTGAAATTGATATCCAGAACTTGGTTGTGCCTGAAGTGCTTTACTTAGAAGCTCCAACATCAACTAATCCATCAACAACACCTGTTACTGATGCTGCTCAAACTCCAGAATTATCTACTACACCTTCTCTGCATCTAGATGATGATGATCAGAATAAAGGTGAGCATCAGGATATGGCTGTTGATCAGAACTTGGATCCAGATCAACACTTAGAGGATGATGCTGAAGCCTCAATTGCTTCTCATACTGTTGTTTTATCAGAAGATGCTGATTATGAAAGTTCTGATGCTGTAAATGCTGGAGATACTGGTGATACTGCTCCAAATGCAGATGCTGATGAAGCAGGTCCTTCAGGACATGCACCTCAACAAACTAATCTTAAATCTGAACTCGTTAAGAAGTTTGTTACCAGAGAAGCACCAGTGCCTTGGAGTGAAACTCCTGCAGGACAGGAGTGGACTAAGGATCGGAACTCAGTTACCTGTGCTCCATCTGCACAGCATCTTGCTGAGCACTTGACTAAAGCTGATGAGATGTTAATTACTGATGATTTCAAAACACAGCTTAGAGTCACTGCATTGAGTACTAAACATCTACAAGGTCTCCATTCAACTACTCATGCAGAGATATATAAGATTCAGGAAGAATTAATGAAGCAAGAACAAGTTCAGAAGATTGACAAGAAAAAATTCTTCCAACCTACCTTTGACAGAGTTGCTTATATTGAGAAGACTCAAGAGAAACAACAAGCTAAGATTGATGATATTCTGAAAAATCAATCTTCTCAGCAATCTCAACTTAATGAAATCCAAGCCTCAGTGGAATTGCTTGTCTCTCTTCTCTTACCTGCTGATGCCAAAAAGGGGGAGAAAGTAATTAAGTCCAAATGCAAAACTGATAAGACACTGAAGGGGAAGGATGATGAAAAAGGTGACCATGAAAACTCTGGAATGGGTAGAGGTCATAGTCAAGGTAGAGGTTTCTCATCAAGAAAAGCTGAAATCACAAGTCACATGACAAGTTCTGATACTGGAAAAAGAATCACTTCTGCTACTGGTAAAAGGATAAGTTCTGATGAACTTTTAGATCTTGATGAAGAAATGTCAAGACAGTTATTTCTTCTAGAAAATCCAGGAATGGACTTGGAGAGTTTAATGGAAGAAGAAGCCAGACTTAAATCAGAAAAAGTCAAGTCTAAATCTGAAGCTTCTAGTAAAAAGAAACTTCCAAAACTCAAAGGCATTGTGATAAAAGAAAGGACAAATACTGAAGCAACCATTGCTAAATCACAACCGCAGATAGATCCAAGGTCCAAGGGTAAAGAAAAAGTTGGTGAACCTATCAAGGTTTATGTGCCTCCTGTGAATGAAGAAATTACTGATGAAGATGCAGATCTTGCTCTGACTTCAAGAAAAGTTTTTAAGAAAACCTCTGACATGGCTCAAGTTGTTCAGAGTCAAGAGATAGTAAGTTCTGATATTTCAAAGAAGCAAGTAACCTCTGACATAGCTCAAGTTAACTTGATATCAGAAGATAAATCAAAGACACTCCTACCAGGATTTACTAAAGCAAAACAGACTCAACCTTTGAAAACCGCTGCAAGTGGTTTTGAAGCAAGAGTGGTTACTGGAAAGGAAGCAAGAGATAAAACTGGATTGGGAAGTGCTGATGAAAGAAGAATATAAAACACTACCAATGATCCAACTTCCTTGAGTGAACCGGGTATTGGAGTAACTCCTGAGAGATTGAATCAACCGGAATCTGTACAAATGGTTTACCATACCTACTTGAAAGAACACATCTTGTTGTACTTCATGACAGATGGTAGGGTTTATCATATAAGGGAAAATGCCATTCCATTGAAGTATTTTCAAGAACTGGAGCATGTATTATTCTTACTTCAAGTGAATGACAAAATTACAGAAAGTGCTGCAAACTATTTGAAGAATCAGATTCAGAGACAGAAAAGGCTTTATTCTGTTAAGTCTGACAACACATATCTTCCAAAGTACAGATATCACAAGGGTGATATAGTTGAAATGAAGCCCAACACTGCCAAGATTATAACTACCTTTCTGGGTTACAGGGCTGTGGAATTCAATCTTGAGTCTGATAAGGCATATTTGATCAGAATGGATCAGGATATAAGAAAAGCTAGAATTAATGATCTCAGGGCTACAATCTTTCAAATTGGTGAAGATACTGCAGAACTTAAAGATGCTAAAAGGAGGATGATTGATGAACTCAGATATACCGAGAGATGTGTGTTGAATAACTATCTCAGAACAACTCCTGACATTAGAGAGATCAGAAGATGAAGCCAAGTCAAGATCTACAACTGCTTAAATTCTGATATGAATACAGACTGAAGTTGTTATCAGAAGTTAAAGACTGGTAAAGCTTTAAGGACTGTAAGTTATAGTTATCTAGTCTAATTCTCATGCATTTGTACTTAATGTTTTTAACATCATCAAATATCTGTTAAACTTGTATATTATGCTAATTTACAAGTTGGGGGAGATTGTTAGATATATTTGATAATGTCATGGCTAATATGATTTATGTTTAGTTTTCAGATCTTACTTAAACAGGATAAATCAGTACTTACTGGAATTCAGAACTTAAGGATATCAGTACTTATATTATCAGAAGATAATCATCAGAAGATGGATATCAGAACTTAAGTACTGAAGGACGTTCAGATAAGGACAACAGCTGATTAAAGGAAAGAAGATCGAGACAAACATAAGAAGAGATATGCATGAAGAAGGAATTCTATGAAGAATAAAATACTTGGAAGAAAAGATATCTGATTGATATATTTTAGGAAGCAGAATTATATTCCATATCAATTAGCGATTGTCTTGTAACTGTGTAGTATATAAACACAGACATAGGGTTTACACTATAAGTGTTATCATATTCGAGAAGATTATTCATTGTAACCCTAACAGCTCTTGTGATATTTGTTCATCACTGAGAGGTAACAGTTCCATACTGTAACAGAGTTTATTGTTTCAATAAAGTTTGTTTTCTGTTACTTGAGTTATTAAAGTTCGATTTGATTGTACTATACACTGTATTCACCCCCTATACAGTGTGTGTGTGACCTAACATATCAAAAGGGTTTTGAATACAGTGAGAAATAATTATCCGATTCTTTAATAAATTTTTTGTTTCAACAATTACGATTTTAAAATGCTCTGCGCTATTGCAGAAGTCAGTTTTATATCAAAACGACCCTATATTCGCTATAATGATCTTGCTGAGCATTTCTTTCGCTCATACTTGCCTATTTTTATATTTAACCTCAGGTAAGGATTAGCTTGCGTTGTTTAGCCGCGTAATTCGAGGAAGCAAAGAAGAAGCTTTTGAAAGGTGGTTGGTCCAGGGTTTACGAACTAGTGTAAGTTTTATTGTGTAAAGTTATTTATATTATATTATAGTTGTGTTATTTTATAGTTGGGCCTAGTATATTTCTTTTCGAAGTTATACTAGAGGGTGTAGCTTTGAGGTTGGAATTTGTTGAAAAGAGTTTTGAAAGAAAGTGAAAATTTATTTGTGGAATTTGGAATTCTTGTTTTTAGAACTGTAACCTTAAAAGATCTTGGATTAGTTTGGGGTCATAAATGATAAATATCTTCCGCTGGCATTTATTTATTGATTAAACAGGTTATTTTGGATTGAGGTTTCATAGTGACGACCAAATCCTCTGACCCCGGATTTTGGGGTGTTACAGGTCGGTATCAGAGCTGAGGTTATAGTAAACTAGAAACGAGAGTGTGTAGGAGTGTGTATAGCTATGTGAGGACGCTTGAGCTCATATCGAGTTCCTGTTGGACTATTGGATATAGTACCAACGAGTAAGCTAAGATAGACACATTCGTTTGAGATGGCTGTGTTGAGCTGGACAAACTCCTGGCAGTTGCAAACTTCTATTGTAGAATCTTCCGAGGCTACTTCAATTCGACGACAATGAAGATTATCGATATCGTTAGAACATGAAAAAGTGTCTGGAATTGGATGACGATTCAACAGAAGAGATCAAATAGAAGATAAGTATTAAGACCTTGGCAATACCTTCTCTTTCAATAACTTCTTTTGACTTTTCTCAGAAAGAGGTATCTGTTAGAGGATATATTCTCTAACACTCGTTTAATCATTTATGTCAGAATCTTATTTTCTGGATTTCATTTTTCTCCATAAATATCAGCTTTGAAATCTTTTCAGTTTTATTCATTTGATTTTGAATTCCTTTCATATTCTTTTATTCTGACTGAGATGAACAACCCTAACTATATGGAAACAAGGTATATTTGTCTGTATGATAGGAGTTGGATGTGAGGCTATCACTTGTGTGTGTTGTGACTACAAGAAGGTTAACAACCTTTAGTAGTGTCTTAATTTGGACACGCAATACCAAGTTCGTTTGATCATATTGATCTCTCAGTTATCATTTTATTTCAACAATACTTTTTCTCAAATTCAGATTTTGGTGCTGTTATGGTATCAAATTCTTTTCTATTTGAAATTGCATGATTTTATCATCTCAAACATTCGAAGGTATGCCAATCAAGTGAAGCTGAGTATCCTGGTCAAGTCAAAGTAAGGCGATGTGATGGAATTACCAAGGACGGCAGTGGAGTGCAATGCGATTAAAATACCAGTGGCGTATAGCGAAGTCAATTTGTTTCTTTATTTCTCTCTGTATCTCTCTATCTTTTTCTTTATCTCTATCTTTCTCTCTATTCTTTTTTCTCGCAAGCAGTAAAAGTGATTCTATTGAGAAATTGGTCAAATGATATGTGGAAGGAACAATGGTAAGGAGGGAAGCTCCCGTGATCATTAGGTTATACAAGGACTCTAAGCTTTATTTGAGATTTTAAGAAAAGTTGCATATGCAAGATTGGGAAGTTGGTTAGAAGACCCTTAGTGCTTTCTTCTGCTGATTCCGAGGACGGAATCCTTATAAGGGGTAGATTGTAATATCCCATATTTCTAAATATTATTATTATTATTTGGAATTGTTTTATGTGATTTTATGTAAATTTTAGTGAATTATATGATAATTGGAATTGATGTTGGGATGTTTATGTGTGATATTATTTGAGTATTTTAATTTTTATATGTCTAGAATAAAATATAGATAATTGTGATATTTTTCTAGTAATTTTTAGACTGTTATATGATTTTATAATAATTTATAGATTTAATAATTATTTTCTGAGTATTTATAAAACTATTTTATAAAGCCGGGAATCGTTCAACTTCATCCGTTTTAACATTTTTACAACCCGAAACTCTTCCGAAAACTCCTTCATAACCTAATCTGATAATTCCAGACATTTTCCGTGTTTTAACTTTTTCGATTCGGATTACGTTTTGACCCGTACGAGCCCCGACGTACAATTTTCGATACGATAATCATTTCTATAAATCAACACAACCCGTATTCTCGAAAAGCGGGATATTATTACATTATTTTCGTATAAAGTGTTTTATAAGAAGCCCGGTTTTTGATAATTATCCAAATCTGATATTAAATTGTATCATTTTTATAGTTACTTAGCGGCTAAGTAATCTATTTTCGGATCCGATATGATCTCATAGGATATTTGTTACGTGTTTAAATTGCATTTATATGAATCGATCCACAATTTAGGCGTGTGTTTATTTGTGTTATTCGTTTTATCTAGTTTTATGTGTGTTGAACGTATTTTATACGTGTTCGGATTTTTTCGGTTAATTTAAGTATCGTTTTTGTTTTTCGAAAATAAATGGACCGGGACCCCACCGGGACTTCAAAGCCCACAAAATTCATGTTTTTATTTTTATAAAATTATTCATATTTCAAACACCCAATATTTTTGCATTTATACATTATTTGCAATTTTTAGGAAATTTCGATATAAATTTTATATTTTTTCGCTTTTAAAATTATTCCCCGTAATTATTATTTCGGGACCTATTTATTTTAAATTAGGAATAAAAAACCCTAAATTGATTTTAGGGTATTAATTTTACAAGTAATATAAATAGCTGGAACTGATTTTATTTATTCATTTTTATTTTATTAAAAATTTAGAAAATTCATAAAACTAAGAAACTTGTTCTTGGGTGTGTTCTTGACTTGAAGAATCAATCCTCTTGTTCCCAGTGATTTTGATTTCGGTTTTTGAAGTTTGAGTATTCAAAACAAAGCCTCAATCATCAGCTTTATCCTCTTTTCATCAGATTCAACAACCGGTAATCGAATCGAAAATTCATTTTTTTTTGGTTCTTGAAACCCGAATTTGATTCTTGAGTTTTACGAATCTGTGATTGTTTATAATGTTACAATTAACTTTGTTATGAATCTTAGAACCGATTTGTATGTTTATTTGATTTCTTTGAGTTCGTGATTAGTCGAATAAGGTTTTAGTTTTACTTCATTTTTTTAGCTATTTTAATTCGATTATTGGATTGATTTTTCGATTTGTGCGATGATTATGATGTTGTAAAAAGATTGGGGTGGGAATAAGCTTTAATTCCGTGTGTATTTCATTGAATTTGGTTATCGATTGGAGGCTGCCGGGTTTTCGCCGGAATGGTCGAACCATTCGTCGGTTTTAATGGAAGTGTGGGCGGATTTTCGATTTCACGGCTTGTTGAAGCTGGTTGTGGTGTGGTACGTGTAGCTGGAGTGTTTTGGAAGAGGTTAGGTGCTAGAAACGGCTTAAAAAAACGTTCGGTTTTGGCCGGGAAAGTGCCGCCAGAGCCGGTCAAACCACCGCCGGAAACTGGGTATTTTTCCAGAATCCGGTGATGTTCAACCCGACCCGGATTCGTTCTTGTTGACCCGTTTTATTTCCTTGCCCGACCCAGTTTTAATCCCTAAACCCCCAATTCCAAACTCAATGACCTGCTTCTGATTTTCCATTTTCAAAAATAAATCAAAATTCAATTTTATTTCCTAAAAACCTTTTCTTTTAATTTTAAAAATTATTTATCTTATTTTCGAAAATCATTTACTTATTATTTTAAATACCAAAAATTATTTTCTTCATTATTTTAAATTACTAATTCTTTTCTTTTATTATTTTCAAAATTTAATTTAATTTAATTATTTATAATTTATTTTAGTTAATTATTTATGAGTTTAATTAATTGATAAATTCATTTAATCAATTAATTTTATTTATAAATAGTTAAATAAATATAAATTATTTATAATTAATTTAAATAATTCCTAAAAATTGTTTTTAAGCTTCTAAAAATTATATTTTGGTATTTAAAAATCAATTAATATTATTATTAATTGATTTATTTTAATTTAATTCTTATTTGATTCGTAATAAATAAACCGTTCGTCCGTTTAATACGAAACGAACACTTCTAGACTCTAAAAAATATTTCGCTTTCATTAAAAATACTTTCGAGACCCAAACTCTTTTCTTTCGAAAGGTCGCTTGTTTTGCAAGTCAGTTATAAGTTGTTTATTTACCTAAAAGTCATATTTTTGACCTGATTTCAGTTTTAAATGTACTGAGTCGAACCTTTTGATGAACCGAGTCATATGTGATACGAATTATGTGATACATGGATTATGTGCTTATGTGTTATGTGAATTACGTGCGTATGGGAGTCATAATTCTTGTGTTTTATTGTTTATTTATGTGTGGGCTATCGTATGGGTAGACGATAGGTTTTGACGCGCAGTTCGTCGAGTAATTATCGTTTAGACGATTAAAGTTGTATATTTTAATTATAGATACGAGTCTTTCAAGACGATCAGGACCAGATGGAATGGATGAAGACTAGAGTTGATTAGTATGGAATATTGAGTAGGAGCACTACATGAGCAGCAGATCAGAGATTTCACAAAGTAAAAGACGGTGATGCCTTGGGATGCCAGACTGAGATAATTGCGTCTTTGCGAATGTGACTAACTGCTAAAAACCAAAGGCAAGTATCCCTATCATCACTTATTGTTCAAGTGATATTTATTTTGAATCTTATCATGCAAAATTGCTTTCCCTATTTAGTTCGTGATAGATAAATGTTTTACATATCGCTGAATTAAATGATTATGTTTATGCAAGTATTCTCCTGTTATTCTATGTTCAGAATAGTTAAGTGATTTTACTTATCAAATTACTGGATTTATAAATGTTTTGGATTTTGAGAAAGCGATTTGGTTGCAAATATTCCTACCCAAGTAAATGGGGGAATAAAATTATTTCGGGTGTCGATTATTATGACCCTTCTCAATAAAAGGTTTTAAAATTGGATCATAATTGCGTAATTGACCGGGACGGACGGTCCAGCGGAGGGCTATTTCTAAGTGTCATATGGAATATTATGACATAATTTTTGCCACTGGCAGGTATATGCCTTTTTGTTTGAGTAGTCGTGTTTTTGGGGTCATGTTTCTACGAATCATGACTCAGTGCTATCACACGGGCTGATCAACATGTGATAGTTGTCCGTCGGAGAATGATCCCAATCTAAATTATCATATCATTTTTTGATATTCATAGAATAAATGATTTAGCAAACTATTTTCATTTCTGTTTCTGTTTTGAATAAAAGGTGAGATGCTGTTTTAATTCAGTTTCTGCTTGATGTGGATATTTAGGTTGTTGTTAAATATCAAAGGTGGTATTAGTATAGACGATTAATGTTGACTTCAGTATGGGATGTTGTGAGCATCAAAATTCATATTGATATCTAATTTGATATGACAACAACATGAGTATTAATATCAAGAGTTCGGTTTTGAATAAAGTTTATGATTCATTCCATAATCATTGTTTAATGTTGATGTTGTTTACGATATTTCCGTAAACACTGTTTTACGAGTTTTATTCTCGTTAAGATCCAAAGTATTGCTGAAGCATTTCGCTCGAAAATATCAAAAGGGTTTTGAATAAAGTGAGAAATAATTATTCGATTCTTTAATAAATTTTCTGTTTCAACAATTACGATTTTAAAATGTTCTGCGCTATTGTAGATGTTAGTTTTATATCAAAACGACCCTATATTCGCTATAATGATCTTGCTGAGCATTTCTTTCGCTCATACTTGCCTGTTTTTATATTTAACCTCCAGCGAGGATTAGCTTGCGCTGTTTAGCCGCGTAATTCGAGGAAGCAAAAAAGAAGCTTTTGAAAGGTGGTTGGTCCAGGGTTTGCGAACTAATGTAAGTTTTATTGTGTAAAGTTATTTATATTATATTATAGTTGTGTTATTTTATAGTTGGGCCTAGAGGGTGTAGCTTTGAGTTTGGAATTTGTTGAAAAGAGTTTTGAAAGAAAGTGAAAATTTATTGGTGGAATTTGGAATTCTTGTTTCTAGAACTGTAATTTTAAAAGATCTTGGATTAATTTGGGGTCATAAATGATAAATATCTTCCACTAGCATTTATTTATTGATTAAACAGGTTATTTTGGATTGAGGTTTCATAGTGACGACCAAATCCTCTGATCCCGGATTTGGGGGCGTTACAGGTTGGTATCAGAGCTGAGGTTATAGTGAACTAAAAACGAGAGTGTGTAGGAGTGTGTATATCTATGTGAGGATGCTTGAGCTCATATCAAGTTCCTGTTAGACTATTGGATATAGTACCAATGAGTAAGCTAAGATAGGCGCATTCGTTTGAGATGGCTGTGCTGAGCTGGACAAACTCCTAGAAGTTGCAAACTTCTATTGTGGAATCTTCCGAGGCTACTACGATTCGACGACAATGAAGATTATCGATATCCTTAGAACATGAAGAAGTGTCTGGAATTGGACGACGAGTCAACAAAAGAGATCAAATAGAAGAAAAGTATTAAGTGTTGGGTTCCGAGGCATAAAATGCAGCGGATAATCGTAAATAAAACAAAAAAATTTGAAACCCAAGAACAGGATCCATGTATAATTGTGGGCAGATTATGAAGATAACGAATAATACCTTTCAAGAGCTTGAATTTCTCGAACTCAACGGAGATCCTAGCTATCACGCTTTGTGTCTACCTCTCGGAAAAACACCTCTATGGTATCCACACGAGCACCTCTAAGAACGTCTCATGAACTTGACTACGGAATGGATGTACTAGCCTCCTTCTTGACGATCCGGATTGCCTCTGCCTCTCTTTGCTGCTAGGGTTTTTCTCCAAAACTTCTTGGCCTCTTTAACCTATCATTATCTATTTATAATGGTTGATTAAAAGGCTTATAACAGCAAAGCCCAACCCTAGTAGGTATAGGATTAAATAAAAATGAATTTCTATTATTTAATTAATAACTAAGTTATACTTAACTATTATGGGCAAAAACATTCCCTTTAATTCGAATTTATATTATCTCAATTAAGTCTTACTTAATTATAATAAAATTCAAATAATCATCAATTAATTTAAATCCATATTTAAATTAACTATTCCATTAAGTGCTCTATTTGTGCGACCCTATAGGCTATTATTTAATTGGCAATAATTTTATTCTCTAATAAAATTATAAACAATGAGCGGTATCTAGTAATACATCATTGTTACCCAATTAAACAATAATTAAATCATGATTAGATAAAACCTTTCGTGATTAATGTTTTTCATGTAATATAATCCCTTTAACCATACATATTATAGATTAAAATCGAGGCATGTATTTAGTCATCCTCTTCAACATTTAATCCGAGTTTACTTGATCCATGAGTAGACTATCAAGATAAATCATTCTTTGAGCATGGCCATGCTTTTTATAATCTCACTCAATCAAGAGGCCAATAATATCTCTCCTAATTATAGGAGGGTTAAATCCTTTATCTATCATTCATATTTCTCGTATGACTCATGATATACCCGATGTCCACTTTTATCATCACCCGATCAAAAGTAACTTTTAATGCAGTCAAAGTATATTAATCCTCGTATAGAAATATAATGATTTCAAGTCAAAGGATCGTTACACCATTATCATTGTGAGTCTTTCTTATGACTTTATTAAACATGAAGAATCTCATTTTGGGTCTGTCCAGTACCATGTACTCTCACATATACCTATGTATTGACTTTAGTATCCCCATACTTGTAACCAATGAGATGTGGTTATCTTGTCAAATAACATACTAGTCTATCTATGTATTATTATTGTCCTATATAATAATACTCGACTAGGGACCTTTAAGAATATGATATATTATAATCTCAAGTTCAAGTCATGTACTTAAACTATACAATGTGTATCATGATTCTAAGGACATTTATTATGCTAATAAAAAATCGCAGTAATTAAGGTCATAATAAATACATTTATTGAATGATCAACTGACATAAAGATTTAAAAGAATAATGTATTGCCTCTAGGGCACCTACACTAACAATCTCCCACTTGCACTAGAGCCAATCACCCATATATCTAATACCCATGGAACTAGTGTGACCATCGTGCTTCCGCTGCGACAAGCCTTTGGTCAGTGCATCTGCAATATTATCATTTGTGTGCACTTTACATATGTGTATATCACCCCTTTCATTAATCTCTCGAATAAGGTAAAATCTTCTGAGTATATGTTTGGCCCGGGAGTGTGATCTAGGTTCTTTAGCCTGTGCAATGGCTCTATTATTATCGCAGTATAAATCAATAGGATCTGCGATCGATGGAACCACTTCCAAATCAGAAATGAACTTTCGAATCTAAACGGCCTCCTTAGCTGCTTAACAAGTTGCAATGTACTCAGCATCCATTGTAGAATTATCTACTATTTCTTGCTTCGAACTCTTCCAGCTTACAGCACCTCCATTTAGACAAAACACAAAACCAGACTATGATACAGTATCATCTCTGTCTGTTTGGAAACTTGCATCGGTGTAACCTTTTACAACGAGTTTCTCTTCTCTTCCATACACCAAGAATGAATCTTTAGTTCTTTTAAGGTACTTAAGAATATTCTTGACTATCGTCCAGTGACCTTCACCCGGATTAGACTGGTATCTGCTCGTCATTCTCAAAGCATACGAGACATCTGGGCAAGTACATACCATTGCATATATGATAGATCTAATTACTAGAGCATATGGAACTTTATTCATGTGGTCCTTCTGATCCAATGATTTCGGACACTGGTCCTTAGAGATTGTTATCCCTTGAGACATGGGGACATATCCCCTTTTTGCATTTTGTATTCCAAAATGATGCAAAACCTTATCAATATATGTGCTCTGACTTAGACCGATCATCCTTCTAGATCATTCTCTATAGATCCTCATTCCTAGAATGTAGGATTCCTATCCTAAGTCTTTCATAGAGAAATTGCTCCCTAACCAAGTCTTAACAACCTTTAGAGAAGGTATGTCATTCCCCATTAGTAGTATATCATCAACATACAGTCCTATGAATGCCACATAGCTCCCACTAACCTTCTTGTAAACACACGGTTCATCTTCGTTTTGAACAAAGCCATACTCTGTGACTATTTCATCAAAACGGATATTCCATCTCCTAGAGGATTGCTTCAATCCATAAATGGATCGACACAATTTACAAACCTTGGCAGCATTTCTTGGATCGATAAAACCCTCAGGTTGTGTCATGTACACATCCTCTTCAAGGCTTCCATTAAGAAATGCTGTTTTGACATCCATTTTCCAGATTTCATAATCATGGAATGCTGCAATGGCAAGTAAAATCCTTATAGACTTGACCATAGCCACTGGTGAGAAAGTTTCATCATAGTCAATACCATGAATTTGTTTGAAACCTTTTGCAACCATCCCAGCTTTATAGGTCTGAACATTTCCATCCATGTCTTTTTTCTTCTTAAAAACCCATTTGCACCCTATGGGTTTTACCCCTTCAGGTGGATCAACCAAAGTCCATACTTGGTTTTCGTACATGGAATCTATCTCGGATTTCATGGCTTCAAGCCATCTCTTAGAGTCTGGACGGTTCATAGCATCTTGGTATGTGAAAGGCTCATCTTCATCTATGAGCATCAAATCACCACACTGAGTCAAGAGAAATCCATATCTCTCTGGCTCATGGCGAATTCTACCAGATCTACGAACAACCTGTGTTTGTTGAGCATTATCATTATTCTGCTCTTGTTCCACTTCAGGTTCAATACTATTTTGTGGTTTTCGATCTTCATCGAGAACTATAGTTCTCCCACTGTTTCTTTTGGAAACAAAATCTCTTTCCATGAAGACAACATCTCGAGCAATAAATACTTTCTGCTCAGAAGGACTATAAAAATAATACGCCTTTATTTCATTAGGGTATCCCACAAAAATGCACTCTTCGGATTTAGGTCTAAGCTTGTCAGATACTTGATATTTCACAAACGCCTTACATCCCCAAACTTTCATAAAGTTCATGCCTGACCGTTTCTCCTCCCATATCTCATATGGAGTCTTTTGAACCTTCTTAGTAGGAACACGATTAAGTGTGAAAGCCGCTGTTTCTAGAGTGTAACCCCAGAAAATTATTGGAAGATCTGCATGACTCATCATCGATCGCACCATGTCCAACAAGGTGCGATTTCTCCTCTCTGAAACTCCATCCCATTGAGGTGTTCCTGGCAGAGTGAGTTGTGATACAATACCACACTCTTTCAAATACTCTCTAAATTCGGTGCTTAAGTATTCATCCCCACGATCAGATCGTAAGATCTTAATATTTGCATCTCCGCCAATTTGCTTCTCTACTTCAACCTTGTATTCTTTAAATTTTTCAAAAGAATCGGATTTGTTCTTCATAAGATATACATATCCATATCTACTGAAATCATCAGTAAATGTTACGAAGTAGTAGTAGCCTCCTCTAGCCATCACACGCATTGGGCCACATACATCACTATGTATTAGCTCTAGACGTTTAGCGGCCCTTTGACCCTTACCAGTGAAAGGGGCTTTAGTCATCTTACCAAGCAAACAAGATTCGCATTCTTGGTATGATTCAAAATCAAACTTATCCAAGTATCCATCCTTATGTAATTTGGATATGCGTTTCTCATTTATGTGGCCAAGATTGAGTCATTCATTTTAAGTCATTTGTTTTCTATATTACAGACAGGATTATCTAAATCAAGAACATATAAACCATTAAATAAACGCGCAACACCATAGGTTAAATCATTCAAAGCAAAAGAGCAACTGTTGTTCTTTATTGTAAAAGAAAAACCTTTATTGTCCAAACAAGAAACAGAAATAATGTTTCTGCGAATCGCAGGCACGTAAAAACAGTCTTCTAGTTCTAAAACAAGCCCAGAGGGCATAGATAAATAATAAGTTCCTACTGCTAAAGCAACAACTTTTGCTCCATTGCCTACTCTTAGGTCCACTTCTCCCTTAGCCAAAGTCCTACTTCTCTGCAAGCCCTGCATATTTATACAAATGTGAGAAGCACATCCAGTATCCAATACCCAAGATGTAGAAATAGACAAATTGACTTCTATAACATAAATACCAGATCCATAAATCTGAACTGCTTTCATTTTCTTCAGATCCTCCAAGTAAATTGGACGGTTTCTCTTCCAGTGACCAGCTTTCTTACAGTAGTGACATTCACCCTTGGCCACACCACATTTAGGCTTTAAAGCCTGTTTGGGACCTGACTTTGGCTTGTGTGTAGAATCAAATCCAATCTTCTTCTTACCCTTCCACTTGCCATTCCCTTTGGCCTTACCTTTATTTCCCACCATCAGTATGGGAGCAGGTTCAGCTGTCTTAATATTGGTCTCATATGTTCTCAACATATGCAACAATTCAGTAGGTGTTTTGTCAAATTCATTCATATTGTAGTTCACAACAAACTGAGTGAATTTGTTGTTTAAAGAATTCATGATTAGGTCAATACCAGTTTCCGGACCAATCGGGAAACCCAAAGTTTCAAGGTACTCAATGTAACTAATCATCTTCAGAACATGTGGGCCAACTGGTTCACTTGCCCCTTGTTTGTAATTAAAAAGTGACTTACTCGTGTTGAACCTTTCTTGACGAGTTTAGCTTGCAAATATGCTTTGCAAGTGCTCATTGATAGTATATGCATCCATATGCACATACTGTCTTTGAAGCTAAGCACTCATAGTTGCCAACATAAGACATGCAACATCATTTGCATCATTCGCATCCCTTGTGCGTGTTGCTCGTTCATCAGAGGTAGCACCCTCAGGAAGGGGGCCTGGAGGAGGAATATCAATGACATGAAGCTTGCACTCCTGCCTGAGGACAATCCTCAAATTCCTCTGCCAGTTTAGGAAGTTGTTTCCTCCTGTCAGCTTGTCCTTCTCAAGGACTGAACGTACGGATAGTGTGTTTGTGTTGTTTGCCATTACTCAGTATCTACAATAATAAAAGCGCAAAATAAACATCAGATTATCTGAGTTAAAATTTTATGTTCATATGTTTATGATATATTCATAATATATCTCCCACTATTTTTTATCAAATTAATAGCCCTAACTATTAATTCGAAAAGTATATCCCATAAATCTTTCTAGTGATCCAAGATCCATATTTCGTCATGTCCTAAGTCAACCACTGGTAGTCCTTAAAACATGATTATTTAGGTAGACAATAGTTGTCAATTATATCATATATAATTCTTGGATAGTTTGGTGAACAACAATAGATCTTATCTATCTAATAGATTTTTAACCAAACTCTATGCTTCTAAGTTCATAATAGTTGAATATAACCATTTATATTCACCTTATTATGATGACTCAGTTAAGTTAGACCCAATGATACAACGTCCGAATATAATCGTTTATATTCGTCGCATTTCACCACGATAGATAGGAGTCTCGTGCCACTAACAGCCCTTCCCCTTATCGATCTAGGACTCAATGAGTGTTCATTCATTGGAAATCATCTGATTAAAACTTAATATTTTTACTTAGGGATTTTTAATTTAGAACGATCATGATCCCATCATAAAGAGATTCCCAATTTTTCCTTGAATAAAATACTTCAAATCAATACTCGTCAATGGTTTGATTTCCAGGTAGTGGAGGAGTCACATCGGTCTCGCTTAAAACCCACAACCTTACAAGTTCTATGAACCCGTTGTTGACAAAATCCCCCATGTCGGAAATAAAGAAGATTCGTATTTCATTCTGTATTTCATAAACACAAGAATCTCATGATCGTTTGTTAATTTTAAATCTTGACTCGTTACAGATTTTATCTTGTTTAAAGGCATGACATGGGTGATGTATCTAATACATACATGCATCATTAATCTAATTAAAACATGCATTTTCTACTCTACACATACTATTTATACATCATATGAAAAGTGCGTAAAGTAAACATGCAATAGTTATGGCCCAATCCTATGTGATCTTTTCAGGCTAATGAAAAGATCAAGGTCAATCGGTGGTGTAAAAAATAACTATTACATATGTCTTCTCTATTGCTTTCATTGTCTCCTTGGCCTCCATATGATGCATCCTTGTTCCCTTGTCCTTCTTGGATGTTACATTAAGAATTATACTAATGAACTTACAAAAGAACTCGAGTTACATTCGAGATAAAACAACTACAAATTGAAAACGACATGCAAGTCGTATTTATTACAAACCAAAATAATAAACCATTACAACTAAGGTTTTAAGGCCACAACTATGCACCATGCTCAAGTAACCATTAAAGAACATTATAGATCATATAAATATGGCATACTATTTATTACTTATCATGATCCAATCAAGTAATAAATAAGTAAAACATATGTCATAAGCACAAATTAAAATGAAACCCTAAACCGCAGTGAGGTCGCTGGGGGGGGGGGCAGCGAGCCCCCCGATGGTGGAAATTTTTGCAAAATTAAGTATCAGAATACTAGCAAAACATGTATTATAATACTATTCCAGAAGCATGTATCAGTATACACACGACCAATATCCCAGTTACCAAAAACATGTATCAGTATACATATTATAAAAGATCACATACATATGATGTTAGATATATTTATGATGTCATGTCTAATAATGATTTGTGTTTAGTTTTCAGATCTTGACTAACAGGACAAATCTGGACTTAACTGGAAATCAGTACTTATACTGAAGTCAGAACTTAAGATATCAGAACTTAAGTTATCAGAACTTAAGATATCAGAAGATATTTATCAGGAGATAATATCAGGACTTAAGAAGACGTTCAGATAAGGAAGGCGGCTGATTGAAGGAAAGAAGATTAAGACAAACACAAGAAAAGATATGCATGGAGAAGAATTCTATGAAGAATAGAATACTTGGAGGAAAAGATAACTAGTTGATATATTTTAGGATGGAGACATATATTCGATATCAATTAGAAGATTATCTTGTAACTGTGTGTCTATATAAATACAGCATAGGGTTTACACTATAAGTGTTATCTTAATCGAGAATATTATTCATTATAACCCTAGCAGCTCTCGTGATATTTGTTCATCACTGAGAGAGAATGGTTCCATTGTAATACTGTTTTATTAATAAGATTATTCTGTGTTTCATACTTGTGTTCTTAATTCGATTTGATTGTAGTATACACTGTATTCAACCCTCTTCTACAGTGTGTGTGACCTAACATATGAATTCTGATGATTAAGTTCTGTTAAAACCATATCAGTATTTGTGTGAAGAATTACAGAAATAAACATTCACTTTTTGAGTAAAGAAACCATATTCTGATAACTTTTAAATTCTGATAAAAATCAAGTTCTGATGCTGACGTGGCAGTTTTTATTTCCTTGATTTATTTTTAAGTCAATACTTGAATGGTTATATTTTATCAGAATATTGGTTTATGTGAGATAAAGACAGTCATAATCATTAGTTTAGTGGGAACAGTTTTTTTTTAAAACTGCATGTGCATAGTAATCATTGCTTATTTCCCGTGCCCATTAATTACTGTCTTAATTGCTGCATGCCTGATAGGTGTATAGTCTGTTCCACTTCTCAATAATTGTTGTCACGTGGGGTGTCTAAGTAAAAGAGATAAAAGATTTTCAAATATTTTATTTACATTTCTATTCTATCTACTCTCTCTCTTTTTCTTATTCTCTCATATTTTCTGACGGTATACTATACAAACATTTTCTCAAACACTTTTCAGGCATTCTAAATTCTCACTCATTTTCAATGGCACCCAAGGATATAATTTTTGATGGAGCAAAGTTCGTCCCCAATAACTATGCTGCCATTCTCACTAAGAGTGAAGCTCCTTCGGAACTTCATTTTATACATGAATTCTTATCTTATAGTGAAATTGGGTTCGAATTGACACAACCAACCAGTATATCTGGAACTCAAGTTCTGACATTCTGGCGTACTGGACATTATGATGATGGTGGTAAGAATGGGACTCCAAGCATCGTGTTTACAGCAAATGAGGTTGAGTATGTTGTTACTCCAGGAGCAATTCGAAAAGCTCTACACCTACCTGAATCTTGTCAATTAGTTCTGCTGTTGAGGAGCCATTGCTACAACAAATGATGGCAAGTCTTGGATATGAACAGAGTTTGGCCAAGTTGGGTCAACTCAAACGCCCTTATATTTGAAGGGAATGGAGCTTCTTCTTCGATTGTATCGCGAAGACGTTTGCCAACAAATGCTCCAATTTTGATGCTATTCCCATTCTGAGTCAGCAAATTGGGTATGCACTCCTAAACCAGTCTCATTTTGATTATGCAAAGACTGTGTTATGTTTTATAGGAGATAGAATGAAAGAGGACAGGAATGTAGTTTACTTTGCTAGGTTCTGTCAGTTAATTTATAATTACTGTACAAAAGATGAACCAAAACTAGCAGGTGAACTCATAGAACCTTTTAGGTTAGCAAAAAGGGCTTTTACTGATCTTTTAACTGCTGACAACAAGAAGGGAGTTTTGAGACCCCTTAGCATTCCTTTATCAGTAAAGCAAGCTCTTGTAAATGCTGATGCTGCTATATATTCATTGCTATATCCTGATGTCCAACCCACCAACACACAACAACCATCAGCACCTACTCCTGTCATTCCATAAATACTCACATCATACCATGCCAATCAACCATCAGCATCTACAGTGGAGCCTTCTTCTTCAAGTGCAAAGAGGATTAAGTCAGTTCCTCGGACACAGCAGAAAAGAAGGAAGATAATTTTAGGAGATAAGTCTGATGATGAGGAGGTACAGGTTCAACCATCAGAACCTGTTGCTAAAGCAGCTGTGGAAGTAGCTGAGAAGGTCTCTTCTCAGAAAGTTCAAGAAACTGGGAGTTCTAGGCCCCTCAAAAGGCTTAGAAAGATAAATTCTGATGACAAAGCTCCCAAAGTCTCTCCACCCTTGAAGAAAGTGAAGAAATAATGAGCTAACATGGACATAGTTGAGTCAGATTCAGAGGATGTGGAAGCAGCAGCTAAGGAAGAGGATCAGGAATCTCTGATCCCAAAGGAGCTAATTGTGATTGAATCCCTTCCATCTACACAACCAGAATTTGCTGAAGCCACTGAATCTACACCTCCACTGTCACCAATTCAAGCTGAAGACATTGCTCAAGACAGAGTGCCTACACCTCCTGTGTCTCCTATCCTTCAACAAGTACATGCTGAAGACCCAGGTACAAGTGCTAAAATAGATATTCACAACTTGGTTGTGCCTGAGGTTCTGTACTTGGAAGCTCCAACCATTCTTCAATATACTCCAACAACAACACCAATTTTAGATGCTAATTTTAATGTAGATATTCCAACAACACCTCTTCTGAATCTAGATGATGAAGATCAGATATTAGGTGAGCATCAGAATTTGGATGTTGATCAGAACTTAGAGGATGATTTTGAAACCTCTATAGCCTCACACACTATGATTTTATCAGAGGAAGCTGATTCTGCAGGCTCTGTAAGTTCTGATGCTGCAAATGCTGAAAATACTGGTAAAGCTGCTACAAATATAAATACCGATGCAGCTGGTCCTTCAGGACATGCACCTCAACAAGTTCTAGGCAAAGCTGATCTAATCAAGAACTTTGTTAGAGAGGATGCACCAGTACCTTGGAGTGAAACTCCAAGAGGACAAGAATGGATCGAAGAGTGGAACAAAGTTGATTTTGTTCCTACTGCAAATATTCTTGCTGAGCACCTGGCTAAAGATGATGAGATGCTGGTGAATGATGATTTCAAAGCACAGCTCAGAGTTACTGCATTGAGTACAAGGCACCTTCAAGGTCAACACTCAATAACTCAAGCCAAGGTGAACAAAATTCAAGAAACACTTATTCAGCAAGACATGAATGTCAAATTGGAAAAGAACAGGTTTTTTAAACCAGCCTTTGACCGTATTGGGTATATAGAAAAGACTCAAGAAAAGCAGCAAGCTCAAATATCTGATATTCTAAAGAATCAAGCTGCTCAACAAGTTTAACTCAATGAAATCCAAAACTCTGTGGAATTGCTTGTCTCTCTCCTTCTACCAGATGATGCCAAAAAGGGGGAGAAAGTGATTAAGTCCAAATGCAAATCTGATCAGCCACTGAAGGGTAAGGATGATACCAAAAGTGATTAAGCCTGATAAGCAAGTTCTGACTAAGCCTGATGTTCTGATACAGGGTGAAAGTCAAGAATCACATAAGTTTATACAGACACTGAAGCTTAAGGGGAAGGAAACATCAGTCTACTATTAAGACCCCAAGTTACTAAAGCTGGATGAAGAAATTTCAAAAAGACTATTTCTCAAAGACAATCGAGGAATGGACTTTGAAAGTCTGAAGAAAGAAGAAGCCAGACTTAAAGCAGAAAATGACAAATTCAAGTCTAAAGCTTCTATTACTGCAAAGAAACCTCCAAAGCCTAAGAGAATTGTGATTAAAGAGAAGACAAACTATGAGGCAACCAAATTTGAATCCAAAGCCAAATCACAAGTAGAGGTAGATCCAAGGTTCAAGGGCAAAGCTAAAGTTGATGATTCTGTAAAAATCTATCTGCCAACCATGGATGAACAAGTAAATTCTGATGAAGATACTAGTCTGATTTTGAAGAAGAAGAATATTCAAACAACCTCTAACATAGCTCATGTTGTCCAAGATCAGGACTTAGTAAATTCCGATATTACAATGAAGCAAGAAACCTCTGATAGAGCTCAAGTTGGCTTGATATCAGAAGATAAAGAAAAGGAAACCTCTGACATTGCTCATGTTAAACCTTCAAAAATTCTACTACTTGGGTTTACTAATGCTCAACAATCTACTCATCCTTTGAAGACTACATCAAGTGGTTTTGAAGCAAGAGTTATTCGAGGAAAGGAAGCTAGAGACAAATCAGGATTGGGTAGTTCTAAAGAAAAGAGAGTAAATAATACTACCTCTGATCCAACTTCTTTTAGTGAACCAGGAGTAGGAATAATTCCTGAAAGATTGAATCAACTGGAGTTTGTACAAATGGTTTACCACTCTGTGCTAAAAGAAGATATCATGCTATACTTCATGACAGATGGGAGGGTATTCCAGATTAGAAAGAATGATATTCGTTTGAAGTACTTTGAAGAATTGCAACATATGTTATTTCTACTTCAAGTGAAAAACAGGTCAACAGATGGTGCTGCCAGTTACTTAAAATATGATATTCAAAGGCAGAAGAAACTTTACTCTGTAAAGTCTGACAGACCATACTATCCTAAGTACAGAACCAAAATCATCACTACATTTCTTAAAGGTCTTGAATTCAATCTAGAGTCAGATAAAGCCTATGTCATCAGACTGGATCAGGATATAAGGAAAGCAAAAATAAATGATCCCGGGGCTGCTATCTTTCAAACAAGTGAAGATACAGTTGAACTTAAAGATGCAAAAAGGAGGATGCAGAATGAACTTGAATATGCTGAGAGGAGTTTGTTAAAGAACTATCTCAGAACAACTCCTGACATTAAAGAGATCACACACTGTATCATCTAGTTTAGAAAAACATAGAGAGAAAATCATCTAGTTTGTACTAGGAAGCAGCTGTGATCAATTCTTTGTATCACAGATTTTCTGAAATACACATCTCTGGTGGAACAACAAATCTACTAGACAAGTTTTTAAATCCTTTGTGTTCTTTACATTTGTGTCTTGAATATGCATCTGTCTGCACCTGCTCAAAGCAATTCACACACATCTGTTCATCATAACACTTAGCTTTTAAAACTGCTCAAAACTTGAAAAAGTTTTGAGATTTACATTCAAACCCCTTTCTGTAAAACTCATTGTTAGTTCCTTGGGAATAACATATTCTCCAACCTTTATTTATTTTAAACTTGATTAAATATTAAAGATTATTATATTACGTAAACATAAATTAGTTGAGGAATATTATTTAAATATTATTTTCAAGTAAACTCATTCAAGGTTTAAATATTTACCAATTAATATTTAATTATTTATTATTTATTAAAGGATTTATCGATGAGTTAAAAATCATAGAACCTGATTTACAATACATTCTGATTTTCGGAAAATTATTCGAATAATTTTGGATCATCGAAAATATCATCTCGACTTATTAAAATATTTGAATATAGTTTCAAAAGAAACTCCCCCCCTTATTTAATTATCTGTTGACAACAGTCAACTCACATCCTTAGTACTTCCTTCGAAAAATTCGGAAGTACGTATACATATACATTCTGAAGTATATACAGGCTAAAGCTGATACCAGACTTTAAGGATGGTAAAAGCTACAAGGACTGTGAGTTGTAGTTACTTAGTCGAATTCTCATATGCATTTGTACTTAATGTTTTTGACATCATCAAATATCTATTGAACTTGTATATTATGCTAATTTACAAGTTGGGGGAGATTGTTAGATATATTTATGATATCATGTCTAATAATGATTTGTGTTTAGTTTTCAAATCTTGACTAACAGGACAAATCAGGACTTAACTGGAAATCAATACTTATACTGAAGTCAGAACTTAAGATATCAGAACTTAAGTTATCAGAACTTAAGATATCAGAAGATATTTATCAGGAGATAATATCAGGACTTAAGAAGACGTTCAGATAAGGAAGGCGGCTGATTGAAGGAAAGAAGATTAAGACAAACACAAGAAGAGATATGCATGGAGAAGAATTCTATGAAGAATAGAATACTTGGAGGAAAAGATAACTAGTTGATATATTTTAGGATGCAGACGTATATTCGATATCAATTAGAAGATTATCTTATAACTGTGTGTCTATATAAACACAGCATAGGGTTTACACTATAAGTGTTATCTTAATCGAGAATATTATTCATTGTAACCCTAGCAGCTTTCGTGATATTTGTTCATCACTGAGAGAGAACGGTTCCATTGTAATACTGTTTTATTAATAAGATTATTCTGTATTTCATACTTGTGTTCTTAATTCGATTTGATTGTAGTATACACTGTATTCAACTCCCTTCTACAGTATGTGTGGCCTAACATATGAGTTATGGCATATCTTAAACATACTAGTATCATCATATAGATCATTAACATATTCATCATATCATTCATATAACATAACTGTTATCATGGCAGACTCATATAACATAACTGTTATCATGGCAGACTCATCACACATGCATACTTGTAAAAATACAGTAAACACGTAACCAAATCAGGGCCTTATACACGTAGCTCTGATACCGTTGTTGGGTTCCGAGGCATAAAATGCAGCGGATAATCGTAAATAAAACAAAAATTTTTGAAACCCAAGAACAAGATCCATGTATATTTGTGGGCAGATTATGGAGATAACGAATCATACCTTTCAAGAGCTTGACTTTCACGAACTCAACGGAGATCCTAGCTATCACGCTTTGTGTCTACCTCTCGAAAAAACACCTCTATGGTATCCACACGAGCACCTCCAAGAACGTCTCACAAACTTGACTACGAAATAGATGTACTAGCCTCCTTCTTGAAGATCCGGATTGCCTCTGCCTCTCTTTGCTGCTAGGGTTTTTCTCCAAAACTTCTTGGCCTCTTTAACCTATCATTATCTATATATAATGGCTGATTAAAAGGCCCATAACAGCAAAGCCCAACCCTAGTAGGTATAGGATTAAATAAAAACAAATTTCTATTATTTAATTAATAACTAAGTCATACTTAATTATTATGGGCAAAAACATTCCCTTTAATTCGAATTTATATTATTTCAATTAAGTATTACTTAATTATAATAAAATTCAAATAATCATCAATTAATTTAAATACATAATTTAAATTAACTATTCCATTAAGTGCTCTATTTGTGCGACCCTATAGGCTATTATTTAATTGGCAATAATTTTATTCTCTAATAAAATTATAAACAATGAGCGGTATCTAGTAATACATCATTGTTACCCAATTAAACAATAATTAAATCGTGATTAGATAAAACCTTTCGTGATTAATGTTTTTCATGTAATATAATCTCTTTAACCATACATATTATAGATTAAATTCGAGGCATGTATTTAGTCATCCTCTTCAACATTTAATCCGGGTTTACTTGATCCATGAGTAGACTATCAAGACAAATCATTATTTGAGCATGACCATGCTTTTTATAATCTCACTCAATTAAGAGGCCGATAATATCTTTCCTAATTATAGGAGGGTTAAATCCTTTATCTATCATTCATATTTCTCATACGACTCATGATATACCCGATGTCCACTTTTATCATCACCCGATCCAAAGTAACTTTTAATATAGTTAAAGTATATTAATCCTCGTATAGAAATATAATGATTTCAAGTCAAAGGACCGTTACACCATTATCACTGTGAGTCTTTCTTATGACTTTACTAAACATGAAGAATCTCACTTTAAAATCTGTCCAGTACCATGTACTCTCACATGTACCTATGTATTGACTTTAGTATCCCCATACTTATAACCAATGAGATGTGGTTATCTTGTCAAAAAACATACTAGTCTATCTATGTATTATTATTGTCCTATATAATTATACTCGACTAGGGAACTTTAAGAATATGATATATTATATAATCTCAAGTTCAAGTCATGTACTTAAACTATACAATGTGTATCATGATTCTAAGGACATTTATTATGCTAACAAAATATCGCAGTAATTAAGGTCATAATAAATACATTTATTGAATGATCAACTTACATAAATATTTAAAAGAATAATGTATTTCCTCTAGGACACCTACACTAACATTAAGACCTTGGCAATACCTTCTCTTTCTATAACTTCTTTTGACTTTTCTCAGAAAGAGGTATCTGTTAGAGGATATATTCTCTAACACTCATTTAATCATTTATGTCATAATCTTGTTTTTTGCATTTCATTTTTCTCCAGAAATATCAGCTTTGAAATCTTTTCAGTTTTATTCATTTGATTTTGAATTCCTTTCATATTCTTTTATTCTGACTGAGATGAACAACCCTAACTATAGGGGACACAAGGTATACCTGTCTGTGTGATAGGAGTTGGATGGGACGCCATCACTTATGTGTGTTGTGACTACAAGAAGGTTAACAACCTTTAGTAGTGTCTTAATTTGGACACGCAATACCAAGTTCGTTTGATCATATTGATCTCTCAGTTATCCTTTTATTTCAACAATACTTTTTCTCAAATTCAGATTTTTGTACCGTTATGGTATCAAATTCTTTTCTATTTAAAATTGCATGATTTTATCATCTCAAACATTCAAAGGTATGCGAATCAAGTTAAGCTGAGTATCCTGGTCAAGTCAAAGTAAAGCGATGTGATGGAATTACCAAGGACGACAGTGGAGTGCAATGCGATTAAACTACCAGTGGCGTATAGCGAAGTCAATCTGTTTCTTTATTTCTCTCTCTATCTCTCTATCTTTTTCTTTCTCTCTATCTTTCTCTCTATTCTTCTTTCTCGCAAGCAGTAAAAGTGATTCTATTGAGAAATTGGTAAAATGATATGTGGAAGGAACAATGGTAAGGAGGGAAGCTCCCGTGATCATTATGTTATACAAGGACTCCAAGCTTTATTTGAGATTTTAAGAAAAGTTGCATATGCAAGATTGGGAAGTTGGTTAAAAGACCCTTAGTGCTTTCTTCTTCTGATTCCGAGAACGGAATCCTTATAAGGGGAGTAGATTATAATATCCCATATTTCTAAATATTATTTTTATTATTATTTGGATATTTAGGTTGTTATTAAATATCAAAGGTTGTATTAGTATAGATGATTATTATTGACTTCAGTATGGGATGTTGTGAGCATCAAAGTTCATATTGATATCTAATTTGATATGACAACAACTTGAGTATTAATATCAAGAGTTATGTTTTGAATAAAGTTTATGATTCATTCAATAATCATTGTTTAATGTTAATGTTGTTTAAGATATTTCCGTAAACACTGTTTTACGAGTTTTATTCTCGTTAAGATCCAAAGTATTGCTGAAGCATTTCGCTCAAAAATATCAAAAGGGTTTTGAATACAGTGAGAAATAATTATCCGATTCTTTAATAAATTTTCTGTTTCAGCAATTACGATTTTAAAATGTTCTGTGCTATTGCAGATGTCAGTTTATATCAAAACGACCCTATATTCACTATAATGATCTTGCTGAGCATTTCTTTCACTCATACTTGCCTGTTTTTAAATTTAACCTCCAGTGAGGATTAGCTTGCTCTTTAGCCGCGTAATTCGAGGAAGCAAAGAAGAAGCTTTTGAAAGGTGGTTGGTCCAGGGTTTGCGAACTAATGTAAGTTTTATTGTGTAAAGTTATTTATATTATATTATAGTTGTGTTATTATATAGTCGGGCCTAGTATACTTCTTTTCAAAGTTATACTAGAGGGTGTAGCTTTGAGTTTGGAATTTGTTGAAAAGAGTTTTGAAAGAAAGTGAAAATTTATTGGTGGAATTTGGAATTCTTGTTTCTAAAATTGTAACCTTAAAGGATCTTGGATTAGTTTGGAGTCATAAATGATAAATATCTTCCGCTGGCATTTATTTATTGATTAAACAGGTTATTTTGGATTGAGGTTTCATAGTGACGACCAAATCATCTGACCCCGGATTTGGGGGCGTTACTGGTTGGTATCAGAGCTGAGGTTATAGTGAACTAGAAACGAGTGTGTAGGATTGTGTATAGCTATGTGAGGACGTTTGAGCTCATATCGAGTTCCTGTTGGACTATTGGATATAGTATCAACGAGTAATCTAAGATAGGCGCATTCGTTTGAGATGGCCGTGTTGAGCTGGACAAACTCTTGGCAGTTGTAAACTTCTATTGTGGAAACTTCCGAGGCTACTACGATTCGACGACAATGAAGATTATCGATATCCTTAGAACATGAAAAAGTGTCAGGAATTGGACGACGAGTCAACAGAAGAGCTCAAATAGAAGATAAGTATTAAGACCTTGGCAATACCTTCTCTTTCTATAACTTCTTTTAACTTTTCTCAGAAAGAGGTATCTGTTAGAGGATATATTCTCTAACACTCGTTTAATAATTTATGTCGGAATCTTGTTTTCTGGATTTCATTTTTCTCCAGAAATATCAGCTTTGAAATCTTTTCAGTTTTATTCATTTGATTTTGAATTCCTTTCATATTCTTTTATTCTGACTGAGATGAACAACCCTAACTATAGGGGACACAAGGTATATCTGTCTGTGTGATAGGAGTTGGATGGGACGCCATCACTTGTGTGTGTTATGACTACAAGAAGGTTAACAACCTTTAGTAGTGTCTTAATTTGGACAAGCAATACCAAGTTCGTTTGATCATATTGATCTCTAAATTATCCTTTTATTTCAACATAAATTTTTCTCAAATTCAGATTTTGGTGCCGTTATGGTATCAAATTCTTTTCTATTTGAAATTGCATGATTTTATCATCTCAAACATTCGAAGGTATCCCAATCAAGTTAAGCTGAGTATCCTAGTCAAGTCAAAGTAAGGCGATGTGATGGAATTACCAAGGACGACAGTGGAGTGCAATGCGATTAAAATAACAGTGGTGTATAGCGAAGTCAATCTGTTTCTTTATTTCTCTCTCTATCTCTCTATCTTTTTCTTTCTCTCTATTCTTCTTTCTCGCAAGCAGTAAAAGTGATTCTATTGAGAAATTGGTCAAATAATATGTGGCAGGAACAATGGTAAGGAGGGAAGCTCCCGTGATCATTATGTTATACAAGGACTCCAAGCTTTATTTGAGATTTTAAGAAAAGTTGCATATGCAAGATTGGGAAGTTGGTTAGAAGACCCTTTGTGCTTTCTTCTGCTGATTCCGAGGACGAAATTCTTAAGGGGGGTAGATTGTAATATCCCATATTTCCAAATATTATTATTATTATTATTTGGAATTATTTTTTATGTGAATTTTAGTGAACTATATGATAATTGGAATTGATGTTGGGATGTTTATATGTGATATTATTTGAGTATTTTAATTTTTATATGTCCAAAATTAAATATAGATAATTGTGATATTTTTCTGGTAATTTTTGGACTGTTATAGGATTTTATAATAATTTATAGATTTAATAATTATTTTCTGAGTATTTATAAAACTATTTTATAAAGCCGGGAATCGTTCAACTTCATCCATTTTTACGTTTTTACAACCCGAAACTCTTCCGAAAACTCCTTCCTAACCTAATCTGATAATTCTGGACATTTTTCGTGTTTTAACCTTTTCGATCCGGATTACGGTTTGACCCATACGAGCCCCGGCGTACAATTTTCGATACGATAATCATTTCTATAAATCAACAAAACCCGTATTCTCGAAAAGCGGGATATTATTACATTATTTTCTTATAAAGTGTTTTATAAGAAGCCCGATTTTTGATAATTATCCAAATCTGATATTAAATTGTATCATTTTTATAGTTGCTTAACGGCTAAGTAATCTATTTTCGGATCCGATATGATCCCATAGGATATTTGTTACGTGTTTAAATTGCATTTATATGAATCAATCCGTAATTTAGGCGTGTGTTTATTTGCGTTATTAGTTTTATCTAGTTTTATGTGTGTTGAACGTATTTTATACGTGTTCGGATTTTTTCGGTTAATTTAAGTATCGTTTTTGTTTTTCAAAAATAAACGGACCGGGATCCCATCGGGATTTCAAAGCCCACAAAATTCTTGTTTTTATTTTTATAAAATTATTCGTATTTCAAACACCCAATATTTTTGCATTTGTGCATTATTTGCAATTTTTACAAAATTTCGATATAAATTTTATATTTTATCGCTTTTTAAATTATTCCCCGTAATTATTATTTCGGGATCTATTTATTTTAAATTAGGAATAAAAATACCCTTAATTGATTTCAGGGTATTAATTTTACAAGTAATATAAATAGCTGAAACTGATTTTATTTATTCATTTTTATTTTATTAAAAATTCAGAAAATTCATAAAACTAAGAAACTTGTTCTTGGGGGTGTTTTTGACTTGAAGAATCAATCCTCTTGTTCCCAGTGATTTTGATTTCGGTTTTTGAAGTTTGAGTATTCAAAACAAAGCCTGAATCATCAGCTTTATCCTCGTATCATCAGATTCAACAACCGGTAATTGAATCGAAAATTCAATTTTTTTTCTTGAAACCCGGATTTGATTCTTGAGTTTTACCAATCTGTGATTGTTTATAATGTTACAATAATATTTGTTATGAATCTTAGAACCGATTTGTATGTTTATTTGAGTTCTTTGAGTTCGAGATTAGTCTAATAAGGTTTTAGTTTTACTTCGATTTTTTAGCTATTTTAATTCGATTATTGGATTGATTTTTCGATTTGTGCGATGATTATGATGTTGTGAAAAAATTGGGGGTGGGAATAAGCTTTAATTCCGTGTGTATTTCATTGAATTTGGTTATCGATTGGAGGCTGCCGGGTTGTCGCCGGAATGGTCGAACCATTCGCCGGTTTTAATGGAAGTGTGGCCGGATTTTCGATTCCACGGCCTGTTGGAGGTGGCTGTGGTGTGGTACGTGTAGCTGGAGTGTTTTGGAAGAGGTTAGGTGCTAGAAACGGCTCAAAAACCGTTCGGTTTTGGCCGGGAAAGTGCCGCCGGAGGCGGTCAAACCACCGCCGGAGATTGGGTATTTTTCTAGAATCCGGTGGTGTTCAACCTAGGGCTGTCAATGGATCGGATCTGGATCGGATGAGTCTGGATCTATATCCTGATCCATTTAATTTTACCGGATTCGGATTGGATTTTAGCCGGATTTTTTATGGTCCGATCCATATCCGGATCCATTAGGATCACCGAATCACGGATCTGAGCTCCGATCCATTTATATTTATTGGTGTGAAATTATAGGTGGTTGCTACTGATTTGTAGTGCGCATAAGAACTAACTTCTGAACGCTAAAATAGATTCAGCAGAATAAAAAATGTATGATGTATTTAACAAGATTGCATATGTACAGTTCTGTATAATGTTTTGAGGACTGTAAGTATTTACTATTACTAGTTTACTATTAACATCATTTCAATATTGTTGACAAATATTTTGTGTTAAATTTACCCTTCTGAAGATCTTAGAAAATTTACCCTTCTGCAGCTGGAAAAGTTAACAAATGCAAAGCCATGTGGGGAAATTTTGGCATCAAGAATTTGAGTGCCTCAGAACAGATGCTTACTATGAACATTACAAAATGTTAACAAAATTTTTAAAATAAATGTATCATAAATTTATATGTAATTTATTATTATATATATAAATCTATTTATAAATATATATAATAAATTTGTCGGATCGGATCATTAACGGATCGGATCGGCCTAAATCCATATCCATTACTTATCGGATCAGATTATTATCGGATCGGATTTTTTCCGGATTGGATTTCTTTTTTAGTGATCCATATCCGCTCCATTAGCGTTCAGATCGGATCGGACCGGATTTCCGATCCATTGACAGCCCTAGTTCAACCCGACCCGGATTCGTTCTTGTTGACCCGTTTTATTTCCTTGCCCAACCCGGTTTTAATCCCTAAACCCCATACCAAACTCAATGACCTGCTTCTGATTTTCCATTTTCAAAAATAAATCAAAATTCAATTTTATTTCCTAAAAACCTTTTCTTTTAATTTTAAAAATTATTTATCTTATTTTCGAAAATCATTTACTTATTATTTTAAATACCAAAAATTATTTTCTTCATTATTTTAAATTTCTAAATTTTTTTCTTTTATTATTTTCAAAATTCAATTTGATTTAATTATTTATAATTTATTGTAGTTAATTATTTATGAGTTTAATTAATTGATTAATTCATTTAATCAATTAATTTTATTTATAAATAGTTAAATAAATATAAATTATTTATAATTAATTCAAATAATTCTGAAAAATTGTTTTTAAGCTTTTAAAAATTATATTTTGGTATTTAAAAATCAATTAATATTATTATTAATTGATTTATTTCTATTTAATTCTTATTTTATTCGTAATAAATAAACCGTTCGTCCGTTTAATACGAAACAAACGCCTCTAGACTCTGAAAAATATTTCGCTTTTATTAAAAATACTTTCGAGACGCAAACTCTTTTCTTTCAAAAGGTCTCTTGTTTTGCAAGTCCGTTCTGAGTCATTTATTTACCTAAAAGTCATATTGTTGACCTGATTTCAGTTTTAAATGTACCGAGTCGAACCTTTTGACGAACCGAGTCTTATGTGATACGAATTATGTGATATGTGGATTATGTGCTTACGTGTTATGTGAATTACGTGCGTATTGGAGTCAGAATTCTTGTGTTTGACTGTTTTATTTATGTGTGGGCTATCGTATGGGTAGACGATAGGTTTTGACACGTAGTTCGTCGAGTAATTATCGTTTAGACGATTAAAGTTGTATATTTTAATTATAGATACGAGTCTTTCAAGACGATCGGTACCATATGGAATGGATGAAGACTAGAGTTGATTAGTATGGAATATTGAGTAGGAGCACTGCATGAGCAGCAGATCAGAGATTTGGCAAAGTAAAAGACGGTGATGTCTTGGGATGCCAGACTGAGATAATTGCGTATTTGCGATTGTGACTAACTGCTAAAAACCAAAGGCAAGTATCCCTATCATCACTTACTGTTCAAGTGATATTTATTTTGAATCTTATCATGCAAGTATTGTTTTCCTTATTCAGTTCGTAATAGATAAATGTTTTACATATTGCTGAATTAAATGATTATGTTTATGCAAGTATTCTCCTGCTATTCTATGTTCTGAATAGTTAAGTGATTTTACTTATCAAATTACTGGATTTATAAATATTTTGGATTTTGAGAAAGCGATTTGGTTGCAAATATTCCTACCCAAGTAAATGGGGGAATAAAACTATTTCGGGTGTCGATTATTATGACCCCTTCTCAATAAAAGGTTTTAAGATTGGATCATAATTGCGTAAGTGACCGGGACGGACAGTCCAGCGGAGGGCTATCCTCAAGTGTCATATGGAATATTATGACACAATGTTTTCCACAGGCAGGTATATTGACTTTTGTTTGAGTACTCGTATTTTTGGGGTCATGTTTCTACGAATCATGACTCAGTGCCATCACACGGGCTGATCAGCATGTGATAGTACATCCTTCGGAGAATGATCCCAATCTAAATTATCATATCATTTTTTGGTATTCATAGAATAAATGATTTGGCAAACTGTTTTCATTTCTGTTTCTGTTTTGAATAAAAGGTGAGATGCCGTTTTAATTCAGTTTCTGCTTGATGTGGATATTTAGGTTGTTAAATATCAAAGGTGGTATTAGTATAGATGATTAATGTTGACTTCAGTATGGGATGTTGTGAGCATCAAAGTTCATATTGATATCTAATTTGATATGACAACAACATGAGTATTAATATCAAGAGTACGGTTTTGAATAAAGTTTATGATTCATTCCATAATCATTGTTTAATGTTGATGTTGTTTACGATATTTTCGTAAACATTGTTTTACGAGTTTTACTCTCATTAAGATCCAAAGTATTGCTGAAGCATTTCGCTCAAAAATATCAAAAGGGTTTTGAATACAGTGAGAAATAATTATCCGATTCTTTAATAAATTTTCTGTTTCAGCAATTACGATTTTAAAATGTTCTGCGCTATTGCAGATGTCAGTTTTCTATCAAAACGACCCTATATTCGCTATAATGATCTTGTTGAGCATTTCTTTCGCTCATGCTTGCCTGTTTTTAAATTTAACCTCCAGTGAGGATTAGCTTGCGCTATTTAGCCGCGTAATTCGAGGAATCAAAGAAGAAGCTTTTGAAAGGTGGTTGGTCCAGGGTTTGCGAACTAGTGTAAGTTTTATTGTGTAAAGTTATTTATATTATATTATAGTTGTGTTATTTTATAGTTGGGCCTAGTATACTTCTTTTCGAAGTTATACTAGAGGGTGTAGCTTTGAGTTTGGAATTTGTTGAAAAGAGTTTTGAAAGAAAGTGAAAATTTATTGGTGGAATTTGGAATTCTTGTTTCTAGAACTGTAACCTTAAAAGATCTTGGATTAGTTTGGGGTCATAAATGATAAATATCTTCCGCTAGCATTTATTTATTTATTAAACAGGTTATTTTGGATTGAGGTTTCATAGTGACGACCAAATCCTCTGACCCCGGATTTGGGGGCGTTACAAGTTGGTATCAGAGCTGAGGTTATAGTAAACTAGAAACGAGAGTTTGTAGGACTGTGTATATTTATATGAGGACGCTTGAGCTCATATCGAGTTCCTGTTGGACTATTGGATATAGTACCAACGAGTAAGCTAAGATAGGCGCATTCGTTTGAGATGGCTGTGTTGAGCTGGACAAACTCCTGGCAGTTGCAAACTTCTATTGTGGAATCTTTCGAGGCTATTACGATTCGACGACAATGAAGATTATCGATATCCTTAGAACATGAAGAAGTGTCTGGAATTGGACGAGGAGTCAACAGAAGAGATCAAATAGAAGATAAGTATTAAGACCTTGGCAATACCTTCTCTTTCTATAACTTCTTTTGACTTTTCTCAGAAAGAGGTATCTGTTAGAGGATATATTCTCTAACACTCGTTTAATCATTTATGTCAGAATCTTGTTTTTTGTATTTCATTTTTCTCCAGAAATATCAGCTTTGAAATCTTTTCAGTTTTATTCATTTGATTTTGAATTCCTTTCATATTCTTTTATTCTGACTGAGATGAACAACCCTAACTATAGGGGACACAAGGTATATCTGTCTGTGTGATAGGAGTTGGATGGGACGCCATCACTTGTGTGTGTTATGACTACAAGAAGGTTAACAACCTTTAGTAGTGTCTTAATTTGGACACGCAATACCAAGTTCATTTGATCATATTGACGTCTCAATTATCCGTTTATTTCAACAATACTTTTCTCAAATTTAGATTTTGGTGCCGTTATGGTATCAAATTCTTTTCTATTTGAAATTGCATGATTTTATCATCTCAAACATTCGAAGGTATGCCAATCAAGTTAAGCTGAGTATTCTGGTCAAGCCAAAGTAAGGCGATGTGATGGAATTACCAAGGACGACAGTGGAGTGCAATGCGATTAAAATACCAGTGGCGTATAGCGAAGTCAATCTGTTTTTTATTTCTCTCTCTATCTCTCTATCTTTTTCTTTCTCTCTATTCTTCTTTCTCGCAAGCAGTAAAAGTGATTCTATTGAGAAATTGGTCAAATAATATGTGGAAGGAACAATGGTAAGGAGGGAAGCTTCCGTGATCATTATGTTATACAAGGATTCCAAGCTTTATTTGATATTTTAAGAAAAGTTGCATATGCAGGATTGGGAAGTTGGTTAGAAGACCCTTAGTGCTTTCTTCTGCTAATTCCGAGGACGGAATCCTTATAAGGGGGTAGATTGTAATATCCCATATTTCCAAATATTATTATTATTATTATTTGGAATTGTTTTATGTGATTTTATGTGAATTTTAGGGAATTATATGATAATTGAAATTGATGTTGGGATGTTTATATGTGATATTATTTTAGTATTTTAATTTTTATATGTCTTGAATAAAATATAGATAATTTTGATATTTTTCTGGTAATTTTTGGACTGTTATATGATTTTATAATAATTTATAGATTTAATAATTATTTTCTGAGTATTTATAAAACTATTTTATAATGCTAGGAATCGTTCAACTTCATCCGTTTTTACGTTTTTACAACCCAAAACTCTTCCAAAAACTCCTTCCTAACCCAATCTGATAATTTCGGACATTTTTCCGTGTTTTAACTTTTTCGATCCGGATTACGGTTTGACCCGTACGAGCCCCGGCGTATAATTTTCGATACGATAATCATTTCTATAAATCAACAAAATCTGTATTCTCGAAAAGCGGGATATTATTACATTATTTTCGTATAAAGTGTTTTATAAGATGCCCGGTTTTTTATAATTATCCAAATCTGATATTAAATTGTATCGTTTTTATAGTTACTTAGCGGCTAAGTAATCTATTTTCGGATCCGATATGATCCCATATGATATTTGTTACGTGTTTAAATTGTATTTATATGAATCGATCCATAATTTAGGCGTGTGCTTATTTGCGTTATAAGTTTTATCTAGTTTTATGTGTGTTGAACGTATTTTATACGTGTTCGGATTTTTTCGGTTAATTTAAGTATCGTTTTTGTTCTTCGAAAATAAACGGACCGGGAGCCCACCGGGACTTCAAAACCCAAAAAATTCATGTTTTTATTTTTATAAAATTATTCGTATTTCAAACACCCAATATTTTTGCATTTGTGCATTATTTACAATTTTTAGGAAATTTCGATATAAATTTTATATTTTATCGCTTTTAAAATTATTCCCCATAATTATTATTTCGGGGCCTATTTATTTTAAATTAGGAATAAAAACACCCTAAATTGATTTTAGGGTATTAATTTTAAAAGTAATATAAATAGCTGAAACTGATTTTATTTATTCATTTTTATTTTATTAAAAATTTAAAAAATTCATAAAACTAAGAAACTTGTTCTTGGGGGTGTTCTTGACTTGAAGAATCAATCCTCTTGTTCCCAGTGATTTTAATTTCGGTTTTTAAAGTTTGAGTATTCAAAACAAAGCCTGAATCATCAGCTATATCCTCGTATCATCAGATTCAACAACCGGTAATCGAATCGAAAATTCGATTTTTTTTTGTTCTTGAAACACGAATTTGATTCTTGAGTTTTACGAATCTGTGATTGTTTATAATGTTTCAATTAGCTTTGTTATGAATCTTAGAACCGATTTGTATGTTTATTTGATTTCTTTGAGTTCGAGATTAGTCGAATAAGGTTTTAGTTTTACTTCGCTTTTTTAGCTATTTTAATTCGATTATTGGATTGATTTTTGGATTTGTGCGATGATTATGATGTTGTGAAAGGATTGGGGTGGGTGGGAATAAGCTTTAATTCCGTGTGTATTTCATTGAATTTGGTTATCGATTGGAGGCTGTCGGGTTGTCGCCGGAATGGTCGAACCATTCGCCAGTTTTAATGGAAGTGTGGCCGGATTTTCGATTCCATGGCCTGTTGGAGGTGGTTTTGGTGTGGTACGTGTAACTGGAGTGTTTTGGAAGAGGTTAGGTGCTGGAAAAGGCTCAAAAACCGTTCGGTTTTGGCCGGGAAAGTGCCGCCGGAGCCGGTCAAACCATCGCGGGAGACTGGGTATTTTTCCAGAATCCGGTGGTGTTCAACCCGACCCGGATTCGTTCTTGTTGACCCGTTTTATTTCCTTGTCCGACCCGGTTTTAATCCCTAAACCCCCAATTCCTAACTCAATGACCTGCTTCTGATTTTCCATTTTCAAAAATAAATCAAAATTCAATTTTATACAGAAAAACCTTTTCTTTTAATTTTAAAAATTATTTATCTTATTTTCCAAAATCATTTACTTATTATTTTAAATACCAAAAATTATTTTCTTCATTATTTTAAATTCCTATTTTTTTCTTTTTTTATTTTCAAAATTCAATTTGATTTAATTATTTATAATTTATTTTAGTTAATTATTTATGAGTTTAATTAATTGATTAATTCATTTAATCAATTAATTTTATTCATAAATAGTTAAATAAATATAAATTATTTATAATTAATTCAAATAATTCCTAAAAATTGTTTTAAGCTTTTAAAAGTTATATTTTGGTATTTAAAATTAATTAATATTATTATTAATTAATTTATTTCCATTTAATTCTTATTTTATTCATAATAAATAAACCGTTCGTCCGTTTAATACGAAACGAACGCCTCTAGACTCAAAATAATATTTCGCTTTCAATAAAAATACTTTCGAGACCCAAACTCCTTTGTTTCGAAAGGTTGCTTGTTTTGCAAGTCAGTTCTGAGTCGTTTATTTACCTAAAAGTCATATTTTTGACCTGATTTCAGTTTTAAATGTACCGAGTCGAACCTTTTGACGAACCGAGTCATATGTGATACGAATTATGTGATACGTGGATTATGTGCTTACGTATTATATGAATTATGTACGTATGGGAGTCAGAATTCTTGTGTTTGACTGTTTTATTTATGTGTGGGCTATCGTATGGGTAGACGATAGGTTTTGACGCGCAGTTCGTCGAGTAATTATCGTTTAGACGATTAAAGTTGTATATTTTAATTATAGATACGAGTCTTTCAAGACGATCAGGACCAGATGGAATGGATGAAGACTAGAGTTGATTAGTATGGAATATTGAGTAGGAGCACTGCATGAGCAGCAGATCAGAGATTTAGCAAAGTAAAAGACGGTGATGCCTTGGGATGCCAGACTGAGATAATTGCGTCTTTGCGATTGTGACTAACTGCTAAAACCAAAGGAAAGTATCCCTATCATCACTTATTGTTCAAGTGATATTTATTTTGAATCTCATCATGCAAGTATTGCTTTCCCTATTCAGTTCGTAATAGATAAATGTTTTACATATCGCTGAATCAAATGATTCTGTTTATGCAAGTATTCTCCTACTATTCTATGTTCAGAATAGTTAAGTGATTTTACTTATCAAATTACTGGATTTATAAATGTTTTGGATTTTGAGAAAGCGATTTGGTTGCAAATATTCCTACCCAAGTAAATGGGGGAATAAAATTATTTCGGGTGTCGATTATTATGACCCCTTCTCAATAAAAGGTTTTAAGATTGTATCATAATTGCGTAAGTGACCGGGATGGACGGTCCAGCGGAGGGCTATTTCTAAGTGTCATATGGAATATTATGACATAATTTTTTCCACAGGCAGGTATATTGCCTTTTATTTGAGTAATCGTATTTTTGGGGTCATGTTTCTATGAATCATGACTCAGTGCTATTACACGGGCTGATCAGCATGTGATAGTACATCCGTCGGAGAATGATCCCAATCTAAATTATCATATCAATTTTTAATATTCATAGGATAAATGATTTAGCAGACTGTTTTCGTTTCTGTTTCTGTTTTGAATAAAAGGTGAGATGCCGTTTTAATTCAGTTTCTGCTTGATGTGGATATTTAGGTTATTGTTAAATATCAAAGGTGATATTAGTATAGACGATTAATGTTGACTTCAGTATGGGATGTTGTGAGCATCAAAATTCATATTGATATCTAATTTGATATGACAACAACATGAGTATTAATATCAAGAGTTCGGTTTTGAATAAAGTTTATGATTCATTCCATAATCATTATTTAATGTTGTTGTTGTTTACGATATTTTTGTGAGATCCAAAGTATTGCTAAAGCATTTCGCTTGAAAATATCAAAAAAGTTTTGAATAAAGTGAGAAATAATTATCTGATTCTTTAATAAATTTTCTATTTCAGCAATTATGATTTTAAAATGTTCTGCACTATTCCAGATGTCAATTTTATATCAAAACGACCCTATATTCGCTATAATGTTCTTGCTGAGCATTTCTTTCACTCATACTTGCTTGTTTTTAAAATTTAACCTCCAGTGAGGATTAGCTTGCGCTGTTTAGCCGCGTAATTCGAGGAAGCAAAGAAGAAGCTTTTGAAAGGTGGTTGGTCCAGGGTTTGTGAACTAGTGTAAGTTTTATTATGTAAAGTTATTTATATTATATTGTAGTTGTGTTATTTTATAGTTGGGCCTAGTATACTTCTTTTCGAAGTTATACTAGAGGGTGTAGCTCTGAGTTTGGAATTTGTTGAAAAGAGTTTTGAAAGAAAGTGAAAATTTATTTGTGGAATTTGGAATTCTTGTTTCTAGAACTGTAACCTTAAAAGATCTTGGATTAGTTTGGGGTCATAAATGATAAATATCTTCCGCTGTCATTTATTTATTGATTAAACAGGTTATTTTGGATTGAGGTTTCATAGTGACGACCAAATCCTCTGACCCCGGATTTGGGGGCGTTACAATGGAAATGGTAATGCTTCTTTGTTCTCAAAACCCTGCTAAACAGGCTGCCATATTCCTTTTGCAAACACTCGACGCATGTGACTGTGTTGTCACTATCAACAGATATTTGAATTGATCATCCGTCGGGTACATGCTTGTTATCCATCGGGTAGCCTTGTTGATCATCCGTCGGGTAGCTTTGTTGATCATCATTCGGGTAGATTTTATCACTTGACTCCATTTCATTTATACAGAATTACAAGACATCTTATATTTACATTTAATCAACCTATTTTGCACATATACTAGCATTCTACAGGATTCATAAGCTACTACAGAATCTATACAAAGTTGTTTGCAGAAGTGTGCTACAGTACTTATTATTACATAAGCTACTCACCCGGTGGATATCAATTAGTCAATAGCAGGGACTATATTGAATCATCCGCCAGGACTATAATTGATCATCCGCCGGGTGCTATAAAATTCACTAAGTTAAATCTACTAAGGTGTTTTGTTTAGCTTATCATCAAGTACACAACATATTCCTAACAAGTTATATGTATCAGTATGCTGAGAATTGTGCAGTATCATGGTCTGGAAGCACCAAATATTTGGTAATTTGTACATATGGGGGTCATGAGCTGGTGGTTGACCTACATAAAAAAATATGCACTTGCAGAAAATGGGATCTTACTATGATCCCATGTTATCATGCTTGTGCATGTATAGCAATTAAGAATGAACCCTTGGAAATGCATATAAACAGCTGTTATGGTAAGGAATAGTACATAAAGGTATGTATTTTTCACAAATAATTAGTACTCCTTTTATCTATCAGGCCTTAAATCAACTGTAGATGGGGGTGAATACATTCATTCAATCAAATCAAATTAAAAAACTCAATAGAATGAACAGTTTTTATATTAATGAATACAAACTGATTACAATACTCTCTCAAAGGATGAACAGATATCCTTGAGAGCTGTTAGGTTATGTGTATGATATATTAATGCTCGAATACACATTTAGTGTTAACCTAACATGCGCTTATATACTGCACAACTGCACAAGCAATCTAAAAGATATGTTACAATTGAATAAGGAATCATAATACATATCCAACTATTGATTGCTAGAATAAGTAAAGTCCTACATGCCATATCTCTGCAAATCAAAGTCTTCTAAATGAAATCAATTACTTCCTGGAAATCAGTCTTGACAGATGCTGATAGACAAACTCTGATATGTCAAATACTGACAGTCTTCATAACCTCTGATAACTTTCAGTAACAAACTATGATGGAAAACTCTAATAGCTAAATTCCGATATCATCTATTTCATCTAACATTACTGATCTTAACTAAGTATTTCATTTGTTCAACAGCTCTACAGCTGTACACTGGACCCCATTGTGGGACCTAAATTTTGGCAAACAAGTGTTGAACCAAGGCCCTTACCCCCAAATATTAAAACCCCTGCAGGAAGGCCAAAAAAGAAAAGGGTTATGTAATATCCGGGATATATCGTATAATTATTTTTGCTATTAAATAATTATTATGTGTGTTCAGTATCTATTCTGTGAGTTAATTGTTAAGTGTTATCTGTACTTGGATATTAACAAATAATATTAATTGAGTATTTTAATTTTTATATGTCCAAAATAAAACATAAATAATTGTCATATCGTCCTAATTATTCTTACGTTGATTTATGGATTTATAGGGATCATATGAAATTTATAAAATCTTTTTCCGAGTATTTAAAATCAATTTTATAAAAACGGGAACCAACCGACGTCAACCGTTGTTACGTTTTTGGAACCCGATACTCTTCCGAGAACTCCTTCCTAACCTAATTGTAATATTCCGAGCATATTCCATGTTTCGGCTTTTTCGATCCGGCGTACGGTTTGTTCTGCGCGGGTCCCGGCGCAACATTTTCGATACAATATTCGTTTCGGTAAATTAATAAAACCCGTATTTTTGATAAATGGGAGCTTTTTATTAAACTATCCCAATTATCACTTCGTAGTACGTGTAACCAGGAGCTGAGACCAAGACCGCAGTACAAATTGTACTGATTTGGATAATTATCCCGAAAACCGATACCGTTTGGATCAGTTTTTATAAATAAATGTACCGTTTTATATCCGGAATGATCCAACGGGATACTAATTTTCCGTAATTATAAATAGCCTTTTACCCTATTTTATTTCGTATCAAAATCATTTGCAGATAGTTAATTTTATAATTTTCAGAGAAAAACCCTAATTACATAAACTGTTCTAAGAATCAAACAACAAAACGAAGGCGTTACCAATCTCTGTTTTCAAAGTTTGAGTAACCAAAACGAAGGATTTGAAGTGTTCTACCAGATTCTGAGCTTTGTTTTACTGCAGAAATCAAGGTTTATTTTCAATAATTTTATTTATTTTCGAATTAAATTTATTAAAAATATGAATTTTTGTTCGGATGATTGTTTGTATGATTTGATGATTGCATGTTATAGAGCTTGTTTTCCTGATGATTTTGATATATTATACGTCTGATTTGGAGTTCAATAACATGTTCAAATTTGAGTTTGATTTTCGAATTTCAAAATTAGGGTTTATAACCCGTATGAATGTTCTTAATTGAAATTTGGGGGTTTCTTATTCTGGAATAGATTGATGTTGTGATATAGTGGATTGTGTTCTCTGTGAAATTTTCAATCTAGTCGTATAAGTTTCATGAATCACCGAGGTCTGTAGAGAAGGGAGTTGCCTTTTGAAATTTTCCGAAGTTCGCCGGAAACTGGAAAACTTCACGGCCAAATTCCGGCCAACTCAGGGATGATTAGAATGATTTGTTGGTATAGTTGAGTTCCTGGTGAAATATAGATGTGATATGGAGGTGTTGGTGGGGTGAGGACGCCGGGAACGTGTTCTCCGGCCACCCCTGTATTTTCCGGCGACGGGGCTGGAAAATTACAGTTTAGTACCTATAATTTTGAAAACGATGCAGTTTGGTCCCTGAAGTTTCCAGGCTTTGCAAATTTAGGATTCCTGTTTTAAAAATGTTTAAAAATCATATTTCCTATTTATTTTTATTATAAAAATTCATTTTTAATTTCTGAAAATTCTAAAAATTAGTATTTTAATTCCGAAAATTATTTTTAATTCAAAAATAAATCTGAATTAATTAGTTAATTAATTTTAGTTAATTTTAATTGATTAATTGGTCAATTAATTCAAAAATTAATTGATTAATTGATTTAATTAATTATTAATTAATTTTAGTTAATTATTTAATTAGATTTAATTATTTAAAAATGATTTAAAAATTTCGAAAAATAGTTTCGAGTTTTAAAATATTATTCTAAATTATTTCCAAGGCTCGATAATTATTATAAAATTGTTTCGGAGCCAGAATTGGCCAACCGAACCCTGTTTATTAACCCGAAATTGATTCAACGATCCGTTTTAATTCCGAATTTTTTTTTAAAAATCATTTTAAATACCAGAAAGCCTATTTATGACCCGAGACTTCTTTATAAATGATATATCATTGATTACGTGATGTATTATGTGCTATACGTGACTGGTTGATTGACTATCGGTCTATATATTCAGTGTTTACTTGATTATTGCATAACTTTCAATCCGTTAATCGGATTTGGGTAAAACGAAGGGTAGATAGAAGTATGTGTTGAATAGAACTCTATGAGTTAATTATTGATAGATGCTTATGATATGTGAGCAGAAGAGGCAAGGCGTAGGAAAGGGAAACAGGTAGTTAAGGAGTAAGACGGTTGTGATTGAAAGCGAGTGCAGTGTAGTAAGCTAATACCAGGCAAGTGTTCTGAACTTTCTTTAACTATTGTAGTATTTGATAGTCGTTTTGATATTGCAAGTGCTTTGAAGCACTGAAACCCAAATTCTGATTCCAGTCATTGTTCTTGAGCCATGAACCTTATTCTTTCTAGAGCATTGATTGTTGTATACCCAAACACGAACCTCAAGTATACTATACTACTCCATAAATACATGCAAACAGAATCCCAAACACCGAACTGAATTACTTATATACTCAAACATTGTATCCTATGCTTTGAAAGCCAAATCTTTGAAACCCTGAAATGTTGATTCCTCTGTTATCCAATTCTTTCAATACCAGCATCCAAGCTTTTAAATTATCTTATTGATCCTTACAAGGATTGAAACCCTTTCATTGTTAAACACTCATTGTTGTTAATGATTCTGGTTATTGTTTATTGTTGCTTATTCTGTTATTATGTTAGAATTGGATTGTTTTTATAAAATTGTGGACCAGATTCGTGGTCAGACCATATAATGGTCAAGTTAGGCCAATGTGTGCCTTGGATCCAGTAGTTAGAGCAATGCTGTGTGCCTTGATCGGGGTTAGTGCGTGACTGATCAGCAGCCTAACCTTGGTTTTTAAATTAAAAGTATAATATCCAATTCTAAATCATAATCCATTGTTCACCTGATATCATAATCATGTTCTCTTGATGATCATTATTCTCAGTTTTGTCATTATGACTTGCTGAGCTAGTTAGCTCATTTGTGCGATGTTGTTTATATTCTTTCCAGTTAAAAAGGAACCAGTTGGTAACGAGGATCCCCAGTCCAGCGCGATAGCTAGGGGTTCAGGTTGAGAAAGCTGAGCTAGTAGGCTTCTTTTGGAATAATTTAAGTTTGTAAAAGTTGTAATAAAGTTTAATACTCAGTTTGAGTTTGAATGATTGGGATTTGAACGGTTTGTAATATAAGTAGATGTGTGGCTTATGTGCATATTTTAACCTGTTGCGATCCGTGGTAGTTGGTAAATAAGGTCACTGCATATTATTGTTATCTTTATTATTGTTATAAGCAGGTTATAAATAAGGCGTGTGTGTGTGGACCCCAAACTTCTGACCCGGGTTTGGAGGGCGCCACAGGTTTGGTATCAGAGCTATAGGTTATAAGTCACTGACACAAGCCTAAGTTGACGGGAATGGGTAGAGGGTTAGGATTAGAAGTAAGGAATAGAAAGATAGAACGTCGAGAGGTTGAGTGCTTTGGTATATCAGGTATTAGTGTAATTCGCGTTATGGTTCAAGATTCTTATATTGCGATATGATTTCAGATAGCAGCGATGACCGACTCTTTTATTCCCATATCAGCTGATCACTCAGAGCCTTCAGTTGGAGTGCCGTCTTCAGATCCACGTCCTGTTGTTCCACCAGTGTTGACTATACTACATCCACCTGTATTGCAGCCCGTACAACTGCAGGCTATTCCACCTCCAGGCATGAGGCCACCTATCAGAGGACCCCCACCTACTGATTCAGGCTTTACTAGTCATTCAGTCATAGGAGTACCTTTCCAGTTCTCTTCCTATCATGTTCCATATCATCAGTTTGAGGCTTGCCTTATGGAGCAGCGATTCCTACAGGGTCAGATCCAGGAGTTATTGCATATCATGCGTACCAGAGAGATGGGGAGTGGTGAGAGGCGACTTAGGGAGAGGCTCCAGGCATTTCGTAGAGCAGCTGCTGTGAGGATTGCTGAGGCTACACATGAGGACATTACCCCTGATTTCCTAGTGGAGTGGGCTAAGTGGGTTCTAGAGGAGCTTGAGGAGATAGGAGGTCCAGATTTGCCATGAGCCAGAGATTCAGAGATGAAGATGTTGAGCAGTGTTGTTATGGTTATGTAGTATGTACAGTAGTGTGTAGTGTGTATCAGTAGACTTTTAAGTTATATTTATAGACTAGCTATGCTGACTAGTGAGTACGTTGTTGTACCCTTTTTGCTTTTACTTCCGAAGCGTCTTTACGCTTGTACTACCTAAATTTTTTGATCTATATATCAGTACCTTTTTCCTTTCCGGCACTGTCATTTACTTTATTGCACCTGTGTTACCTTACCTTATTTATTGCACCAGTTATACCATGTGATACCATGTACCCTATTTTCCATAACTGTTCATATTCTGTAAAGAAGCATGCAATTTACTTAGTTACAACTGTTTTCAAAAAGAGATATTTTTGTTTTGCAAAACTGTCCTTTTATGCAAAAGATTGATTCAAAAGCTAAATAAGTTGATTGATTCTTTACTGAAAATGCCTCCCAGAAGAAATACCCGCACCAACACCCAGAATGAAGAAACCAACAACAATAACAACCAAGATGATATGAATCCAAATGTGAACCCAGGACCCATGGACCCAGCAATAGCCCAGATTCTTCAAATCTTGGCCCAACAAACAGTTCACCTGGCACAACAACAACAAAGACAGACCAACCCCCACGTAACTTTTAAAACTTTTCAGGCAGTAAATCCACCAGAATTCAAGGGTTCCTTAGAGCCAATTGAAGCAAATGTTTGGTTAAAGGAAATAGAGAAGGCATTTGCCTTAGTGAAAGTAAAGGAAGAACAGAAGGTTGAGTTTGCAAGTTACTATCTGAAGAATGAGGCCACCTATTGCTGGGAAATGGTGAAGACATTGGAAGGCACAGATGTTATTACTTGGGAAAGGTTTAAGGAATTGTTTTTAGAAAAATATTTTCCTCAGTTTGTTCAGGATCAAATAGACCTGAAGTTTTTAGAATTAAAGCAAGGGAACATGTCGGTAACAGATTATGAGGGTAAGTTTGAGGAATTGTCAAGGTATGTACCGTCGTATGTGGATACTGATAGGAAGAAAGCTAAAAGATTTCAGCAAGGTTTGAAACCATGGATCAGAGGGAATGTAGCCATTTTTGAATTAGATACCTATGCAGGAGTAGTACAGAAGGCTATGATCGCAGAGACAGAGAGTGAGATGTTCCAGAAGGAAAAAGAAAGCAAGAAAAGGAAAGTTGAGGGAAGTGAGGGTCAACCACAAACAGGGAAGTTTCCAAATTTTAAGAAGGGTAAGTTTCAGCCAGGGAGAAATTTTAATTTCAGGAGACAGAATGCAGGAGACGGAGGCCAGAGCAACCGTCCAGTTAATACAAATCAGCCAAGTCAGTTGAGACTAACTTTTCCGGATTGTCAAGTATGTGGGAAGAAGCATGGAGGAGTTTGTAATAAGTTGAATGTGGTATGTTTCAAATGCAACCAGAAAGGGCACTATTCGAGGGAGTGCCGAAATCAGCCAGCAAGAGAACCAACAAATAAGGATCAGCCTATCCGGAATCCCGCAGTAAAGGTTCCAGCCATTGGATTTACGTGCTTTAAATGTGGAAAGCCAGGACATATGGCCAGGGATTGCAAGACATCAGCCCCAGTCAGTAATGCATTGAGGATTATGGGATCTACCCCAACAGTGAATGAGACTCCAAGGGCTAGAGTTTTTGACATGTCGGTGAAGGATGCTATCCAGGATACGGATGTCATGGCAGGTACGCTTAATGTGAATTCTTTATGTGCCAAAGTGTTAATAGATTCGGGAGCAACTCGATCGTTTGTTTCACAAGATTTTGTTAGTAAGTTAAATTGTCCAGTTGAGTGTTTAAATGAAATAATGACTGTGGAATTAGCAAATCAAGAACGTGTATCTGTTAATCAAGTTTGTGGGAATTATGAGATTGAGAATTCTGGTAGTAAGTTTTGTGTAGATTTGATACCATTTAAGTTAGGAGAATTTGACGTTATATTAGGGATGGATTGGTTATCTAGGCACGATGCCCAGATAGATTGTCGAAATAAGAAGGTAATGGTGAAAATGCCAGACGAAAGGATAGTAACGTTCAAGGGTCAAAAACAAGTAAAGAAGTTCTTAACGATGATTCAAGCCAAGAAGTTACTACGACAAGGATGTGAGCATTTCATGGCATATGTGATTGACAGAAGTCAAGAACCAACAAAACTTGAAGATATTCCCGTTGTGAATGAATTTCCAGACGTATTTCCCGACGAATTACCCGGACTTCCTCCAGATAGAGAAATTGAATTTGCGATCGACTTGGCACCGGGAACAGAACCAGTATCCAAGGCGCCGTACAGAATGGCGCCTGTTGAGATGAAAGAGCTAGCGAAGCAATTGCAGGAATTATTAGAGAAAGGAGTAATCAGACCTAGTATATCCCCGTGGGGAGCCCCGATATTATTTGTCAAGAAGAAAGATGGAAGCATGAGACTGTGCATCGACTATAGGGAGCTCAACAAGCTGACAATCAAGAACAAATATCCGTTACCCAGAATCGATGATCTGTTCGACCAGTTGAAGGGAGCCAAGTACTTCTCCAAAATTGATTTAAGATCGGGATATCATCAACTGAAGATCAAGCCAGAAGATATACCAAAGACAGCTTTCAGAACAAGGTATGGACATTACGAGTTTTTAGTGATGTCTTTTGGATTGACCAATGCCCCGACAACATTTATGGACCTGATGAACAGAATTTTCAAAGAGTATTTGGATAAGTTTGTTATTGTGTTTATAGATGATATTTTAATCTATTCAAAGATGGAAGAGGATCATGCAGAATATGTGAGAACGACTTTGGAGATTTTAAGAAAAAAGAAATTATACGCTAAATTCTCGAAATGTGAGTTTTGGCTACAGGAAGTTCAGTTCTTAAGACACATAGTCAGTAACGAAGGGATCAAAGTGGACCCGGCAAAGATCGAGGCAATTACGAATTCGGAGAGACCGAGAACACCCACTGAGGTAAGAAGTTTCTTGGGATTGGCAGGATATTATCGACGATTCGTTCAGAATTTCTCAAGGATTGGAACACCATTGACAAAGCTTACACGAAAGAATGAAAAGTTTATATGGAACGACAAGTGCGAAGAAAGTTTTCAGGAATTGAAGCGAAGATTAATCACGACACCTGTTTTGTCACTTCCAGATGATCAAGGGAATTTCATAATTTATAGTGATGCTTCTCACAAAGGACTAGGATGTGTTTTAATGCAGCACGAAAAGGTGATTGTGTATGCGTCAAGGCAATTGAAACCACACGAACAGAAGTATCCTACTCATGATTTGGAGCTAGCAGCCATAGTTTTCGCTTTGAAGATTTGGAGACATTATTTGTATGGAGAAAAGTGTGAGATTTTCATGGATCACAAAAGCTTAAAGTACATATTCACACAGAAGGAACTTAATATGAGGCAAAGGAGATGGTTAGAGTTGATCAAAGACTATGATTGCTCGATTAATTATCATCCCGGTAAAGTGAACGTGGTAGCAGACGCATTGAGTCGGAAGGAAAGGTTGAATGTGTTATCAGTTCTGAAGATATATATAAGGAATTTCAGAAATTGGAATTGGAGATTAAAGTTTGCAAGCCTGAGGAAGCGAATGTATACAGTATGACTTTCCAGCCGGAGTTGTTGAAGAAATTAAAGAAGTGTCAGGAAAATGTAATGGATCAAGATATAAATCGTTTGGTAGGTGAGGAATTATGCACGCAGAAGGATGATCAAGGTATTCTTAGGTTTTCTTCAAGAATTTGGATTCCACCAGTGACGGAGCTGAAAAATGAAATTTTATAAGAGGCACATAGTTCAAGATATTCTATCCATCCAGGGAGTACCAAAATGTACAGAGATTTAAAGAAGAATTATTGGTGGCCAGACATGAAGAGGGAAATTGCGGAATGGATTAGCAAATGTTATACATGTCAGAGAATTAAAGCAGAGCATCAGAGACCAAGTGGATTGTTACAGCCATTGGAGATTCCAGAGTGGAAATGGGAACATATTGCCATGGATTTCATAGTTGGATTACCAAGGACAGGGGCTAATCATGATGCCATTTGGGTTATAGTGGATAGACTTACCAAGTCAGCTCATTTTCTGCCTATAAATGAAAGATTTTCGCTCGACAAGTTGGTCCATATGTACCTGAAGGAAATTGTAGTTCGTCATGGAGTTCCTGTGTCTATTGTATCTGATCGAGATCCAAGGTTTAATTCAAGATTTTGGAAGAGTTTTCAAGAATGTTTAGGAACAAGACTGAATATGAGTACGGCCTATCACCCCCAGACGGATGGCCAAAGTGAAAGAACGATCTAGACAATCGAGGACATGTTACGTGTTTATGCTATTGATTTCAAAGGAAGTTGGGATGAACATTTACCTTTGGTAGAGTTTGCTTACAACAACAGTTATCATACCAGCATTGGGATGCCACCCTATGAAGCCCTTTATGGATGCAAATGTAGATCTCCAATATATTGGGACGAAGTAGGAGAACGCAAGATACTTGGACCTGAACTGGTACAACAGACAAAGGAAGTTGTTGAAATTATCCAAAAGAGATTGATATCCGCACAAAATTGTCAGAGGAAATATGCAGATCGGTCAAGGAAAGACATGGAATTTGAAGAAGGAAGCTTGGTATTACTGAAAGTATTACCGTGGAAAGGACTAACGAGGTTTGGAAAGAAAGGAAAACTGAGTCCAAGATATGTCGGACCTTTTGAGATCCTAAAGCGTGTTGGCAAAGTAGCTTACGAGTTGGCGTTACCACCGTACATGGAGCACATTCACAATGTTTTTCATGTATCGATGCTCAAGAAATATAATCCAGACTCCAGGCATGTAATAGAATATGAGCCAATAGAGCTTCAGGCATATTTGTCATATATAGAGAGCCCGATAGAGATTCTAGAGGAGAGAGAGAAAGTATTGAGAAATAAAGTGGTAAAGTTAGTAAGAGTATTGTGGAGAAACCCAAAGGTTGAAGAGTCAACCTGGGAGTTAGAAAGTGATATGAGAGCAAAGTACCCTCATTTGTTTTCTTAGGAGATTCTGAGGATAGAATCCTTTTAAGGGGGGAAGGATGTAATATCCGGGATATATCGTGTAATTATTTTTGCTATTAAATAATTATTATGTGTGTTCAGTATCTATTCTGTGAGTTAATTGTTAAGTGTTATCTGTACTTGGATATTCAAAAATAATATTAATTGAGTATTTTAATTTTTATATGTCCAAAATAAAACATAGATAATTGTCATATCGTCCTAATTATTCTTATGTTGATTTATGGATTTATAAGGATCATATGAAATTTATAAAATCTTTTTCCGAGTATTTAAAATCAATTTTATAAAAACGGGAACCAACCGACGTCAACCGTTGTTACATTTTTGGAACCCGAAACTCTTCCGAGAACTCCTTCCAAACCTAATTGTAATATTCCGAGCATATTCCATGTTTCGACTTTTTCGATCCGGCGTACGGTTTGTTCTGCGCGGGTCCCGGCGCAACATTTTTGATACAATATTCGTTTTGGTAAATTAATAAAACCCATATTTTCGATAAACGGGAGCTTTTTATTAAACTATCCCAATTATAACTTCGTAGTTCGTGTAACCAGGCGCTGAGACCAAGACCGCAGTACAAATTGTACTGATTTGGATAATTATCTCGAAAACCGATACCGTTTGGATCAGTTTTTATAAATAAACGTACCGTTTTATATCCGGAATGATCCAACGGGATACTAATTTTCCGTAATTATAAATAGCCTTTTACCGTATTTTATTTCGTATCAAAATCATTTGCAGATAGTTAATTTTATAATTTTCAGAGAAAAACCCTAATTACATAAACTGTTCTAAGAATCAAACAGCAAAACGAAGGCGTTACCAATCTCTGTTTTCAAAGTTTGAGTAACCAAACCGAAGGATTTGAAGTGTTCTACCAGATTCTGAGCTTTGTTTTACTGCAGAAATCAAGGTTTATTTTCTATAATTTTATTTATTTTTGAATTAAATTTATTAAAAATATGAATTTTTGTTCGGATGATTGTTTGTATGATTTGATGATTACATGTTATAGAGCTTGTTTTCCTGATGATTTTGATATATTATACGTCTGATTTGGAGTTCAATAACATGTTCAAATTTGAGTTTGATTTTCGAATTTCAAAATTAGGGTTTATAACCCGTATGAATGTTCTTAATTGAAATTTGGGGGTTTCTTATTCTGGAATAGATTGATGTTGTGATATAGTGGATTGTGTTCTCTGTGAAATTTGCAATCTAGTCGTATAAGTTTCATGAATCACCGAGGTCTGTAGAGAAGGGAGTTGTCTTTTGAAATTTTCCGAAGTTCGCCGGAAACTGGAAAACTTCACGGCCAAATTCCGGCCAACTCAGGGATGATTAGAATGATTTGTTGGTATGGTTGAGTTCCTGGTGAAATATAGATGTGATATGGAGGTGTTGGTGGGGTGAGGACGCCGGGAACGTGTTCTCCGGCCACCCCTGTATTTTCCGGCGACGGGGCTGGAAAATTACAGTTTAGTACCTATAATTTTGAAAACGATGCAGTTTGGTCCCTGAAGTTTCCAGACTTTGCAAATTTAGGATTCCTGTTTTAAAAATGTTTAAAAATCATATTTCCTATTTATTTTTATTATAAAAATTCATTTTTAATTTCTGAAAATTCTAAAAATTAGTATTTTAATTTCGAAAATTATTTTTAATTCAAAAATAAATCTGAATTAATTAGTTAATTAATTTCAGTTAATTTTAATTGATTAATTGGTCAATTAATTCGAAAATTAATTGATTAATTGATTTAATTAATTATTAATTGATTTTAGTTAATTATTTAATTAGATTTAATTATTTAAAAATGATTTAAAAATTTCGAAAAATAGTTTCGAGTTTTAAAATATTATTCTAAATTATTTCCAAGGCTCGATAATTATTATAAAATTGTTTCGGAGCCAAAATTGGCCAACCGAACCCTGTTTATTAACCCGAAATTGATTCAACGATCCGTTTTAATTCCGAAAAATGTTTTAAAAATCATTTTAAATACCAGAAAGTCTATTTATGACCCGAGACTTCTTTATAAATGATATATCATTGATTACGTGATGTATTATGTGCTATACGTGACTGGTTGATTGACTATCGGTCTATATATTCGGTGTTTACTTGATTATTGCATAACTTTCAATCCGTTAATCGGATTTGGGTAAAACGAAGGGTAGATAGAAGTATGTGTTGAATAGAACTCTATGAGTTAATTATTGATAGTTGCTTATGATATATGAGCAGAAGAGGCAAGGCGTAGGAAAGGGAAACAGGTAGTTAATGAGTAAGACGGTTATGATTGGAAGCGAGTGCAGTGTAGTGAGCTAATATCAGGCAAGTGTTCTGAACTTTCTTGAGATATTGTAGTATTTGATAGTCTTGTTGATATTGCAAGTGCTTTGAAGCACTGAAACCCAAATTCTGATTCCAGTCATTGTTCTTGAGCCATGAACCTTATTCTTTCTAGACCATTAATTGTTGTATACCCAAACACGAACCTCAAGTATACTATACTACTCCACAAATACATGCAAACAGAATCCCAAACACCGAACTGAATTACTTATATACTCAAACATTGTATCCTATGCTTTGAAAGCCAAATCTTTGAAACACTAAAATGTTGATTCCTCTGTTATCCAATTCTTTCAATACCAGCATCCAAGCTTTTAAATTATCTTATTGATCCTTACAAGGATTGAAACCCTTTCATTGTTAAACACTCATTGTTGTTAATGATTCTGGTTATTGGTTATTATTGCTTATTCTGTTATTATGTTAGAATTGGATTGTTTTTATAAAATTGTGGAGTAGATTCGTGGTCAGACCATATAATGGTCAAGTTAGGCCAATGTGTGCCTTGGATCCAGTAGTTAGAGCAATGCTGTGTGCCTTGCTCGGGGTTAGTGCGTGACTGATCAGCAGCCTAACCTTGGTTTTTAAATTAAATGTATAATATCCAATTCTAAATCATAATCCATTGTTCACCTGATATCATAATCATGTTCTCTTGATGATCATTATTCTTAGTTTTGTCATTATGACTTGCTGAGCTAGTTAGCTCATTTGTGCGATTTTGTTTATATTCTTTCCAGTTAAAAAGGAACCAGTTGGTAACGAGGATCCCCAATCCAGCGCGAGAGCTAGGGGTTCAGGTTGAGAAAGCTGAGCTAGTAGGCTTCTTTTGGAATAATTTAAGTTTGTAAAAGTTGTAATAAAGTTTAATACCCAGTTTGAGTTTGAATGATTGGGATTTGAACGGTTTGTAATATAAGTGGATGTGTGGCTTGTGTGCATATTTTAACCTGTTGCAATCCGTGGTAGTTGGTAAATAGGGTCATTGCATATTATTGTTATCTTTATTATTGTTATAAGCAGGTTATAAATAAGGCGTGTGTGTGTGTGTGGACCCCAAACTTCTGACCCGGGTTTGGAGGGCGCCACAGGTTACAAAGAATGCAAAGCAAGGGGCACAATGCTAGGACTTGTGTTGCCAAGGTAAACTTGAGGTTGTTATTTTCATAATATATTTTCTTGTAATTTCAAGACTTACTCAGATTCATTGAAAATGTACTGAAAAATGATACAATTAAAAAGGTTGTCGAGGAATGAACCATGCCTAACATAGCCAAGTCAACTTGTGTATGCAAAATATTCAACAAACCTGGTCATAATTCAAGAACTTGTGCACTTAAGGTACAAGTGTGTATACTATAGTTTTTGTTCTTAAGATAATCATTAGTGTTAACTTACTTACATTCAATAAAATAAAAGAAACAGAAGGTGCAAGGGGTAAATTCTTCTACAAATCCCTCAACAGATCAAGACCAACAAAGAATACCTGAGATGATGCAGCAACATAAAAAGAGACAGATTCATGAAACCCAAGGAAGCTCAACTTCTGCCACCCAAGGAAGCTCAACTTCTTCCTTTGAAGAACAAACCAGGAAAAAAACCCAAAGAGGAAGAGATGCATGCCATGTTTTATGGTTGTTGTTTTGTTTGACAAGAATAGTGGTTTAGTAGTAATGTAGGTGAACATATTTATAACTATCTTCTTTTGTGGTTGGGTCTGTTAGTTGGCATTTGGTATGGCTAAACTTTTGCAAGTTATGTTATGTGTGTCATTATGTTTTTTTGGTATATAATAGCTAGTATTAAAGGCTTCAACCCTTCCTTTTGTCAACCAGTTTAAGGTTACCATGACATGCTATTCAATTGCCAACAATGTATTATGAAGTATATAACCAAACACTTATATGTGTATATATTGCATTTTTCTACTAGTCGATACCTTACTTTGTATAAACATGTAATGATAGGAAAAATACACAGTTAATTGATAAACATAATCTATTAAATTAGATATCATTACAAGATTTAAATATCTTCTTTTACATCTTTAACTGATGGTACATTCCAAACGAAGAAGAAAAACAAAACCACTAAAAAAGGCAGCCTAATTTCCATCTTCTAGCTTCCAGTTTAGTCTTCTGCACTTCAATTTGTAGTAACCTACATCTTTGGCACCCATCAACCCATCTGAAAAACCCATAACCTTGACTAATATTTACGACCCCCATTTTCCTCTGTTCTAGCAGTCCTCTCCACATCTCTCCACATCCCAACTTCCACAAAAGCATTTGTATGTCATGGTGTGTGTAAGATTAGCTTTATCCCAATTGATTTTTAGGATGAGGGTGTTAATTTTCGGTATTATATGTGTTTATATAGATTTACATCTCTGTATATGAGGATAATAGTCATTGAAAATAGACTTTTCCCAGTTTAACCATCTTATTTAATATTTGTTAGATACAACTGACGGAAAGCAATCGCGTGTTAAAGTCATGCGGGTGCCTATTATTAAAACTCGGCTAATTTTGTAAATTATAACTAAGGTCATTTTTGTGCAATTAAGTCATTAAAAATCTTGGATAGAAAATCATACTTATTGGTTAGGCTTAGTAAGCTTTTTTTTTAAAGTTTCATTAAATTTTATCTTTATTTTTTAATATGTGTATTTCTGAAATAAAAATTTTATATATCACTTAGTTAAAAATAAAATCATCTATGATGACAATCGTACAATGTCGTGTAATTTCATTTCTTGTATTTTTATTTTTTACATATTTCAATATTAGACCATATTCGATCCGTATTGGATTGGTGTATTTAATTTAAACACATATACAATTTTAAATATGCCATGTACTTTAAATGTTGTATTTGTATATGTTAAAATAAAATATCAAATTAAATTAATTAAAATTTATGTTTTAAATTGCATATATGTATGTAATTTTTTATTAAAAATATATATTATTATTTATATGTATATACAATTATATAAAAACTATCTTAAATATGTATAGTTTTATATGAAAATGTATATTTTTTACACAAAACACAATTATTTACTATATGTACCCAACTTATTTATTAAACAACCTAATCAACTTTCTGCAAAGGCTCAAATTTTGATTTTTGAGTATGTCAATTACTATAGTTTTACAATTTAAAAAATATGGCAATCATTCTTATATAATTATCGGTAGGTACCAGACAATCACGATTCCCGTTCGATAAATTTATTTTAATCGACACACGAAATCATCATTCACTAATTCAAAAACTTCTGAAACTATTCAAGAATTCCCAACAAAAAATAATTTTTAAATATTTTTTCTAAAACACAACCTTCACAATATGCAAGTGAATCTTTGTTCGACAGTTCCAACATCATTTGTTTTTTACTTAACAGTCTCAATTCATTAAAATGTAGGTGACCATACTATAAGTTACCTTAAATCATAATCACTAGAATACAAATCAAGTAGAAATATATAATTTTTGATATAACAATACTAATAAGAGTATAAGTAAATTTTTATCTTTAGAATCCCGTATAAAAAGAGAACTTTTTACCCCTCTTAACACATTTACAATTATCAATCCCTCATTTCAATCAATAAATTATGAACAATACTAGGTACAAAATAAATATCATGTAATAATTTATTCTTACCACTTTTCCTTGACCTCAACGATTTTGTTGTCATTAAGTCGAACTTCAGATTTTTGAGAGATGTCAAGTTTTTCAAACAATAAGTGAGAACTATATATTTTGTTCGAAGTTTGAATATCCACTATCAATAAACTAGATATCATGATCTGGTGTGTTGTTGAAATATTGCGCCATGAACAACATTTATGATGTAACATCATTCTTAAGATTTTTTATCATTGTTTATATCTCTATGCGTTTTGATCAATATTTCACCTTTTTGTTATCATATTTTACGCAATAATGACATTGAATGAATCTCTTATAATTAAATGTATAATATTCTAAGGATCGATCACGACCTCCACCATAATTATGAACACCACGAGCTCTTTCATCATATCAAAATCCGTCATTTCCTTTTTGACCAAAATATTCACCTATGTCGTATCCTCGCCCACTAAAATATACATTTCCCTCCTTGAAATCTTCACCTTTTACCCAAAATGCTTTTTTCTCTATTTTGCCTGACTTCTTGTTCAACCTCAGCTCATGAGTTTATAATGAGCTCATTAAATCATTAAAATAATAAGTGGACATATCATGCGCTTACTCGATTGCAATTTGCAGGTATAATTAGTTTAAATCAATCAATAAAAAATCTGAATATTACTTTAACCACATTTGCATCAATTCATTTTTCATAAAGTCTCATTTTGTTAACAATAAAAATTGCCCAATATATATAAAACTAACTTCTTCATTTGCTAGGTCACACAACACTATAGAAGGGGGTTGAATATAGTGTTTATACAATCAAATCAATTTATCAACACAAGTATGTAACAGTTATCAAGTATATTCAATATAATAAACTCTGTTACAATAGAACAGTTGTTCTCTCTCAGTGATGAACAATATCACTAAGAGCTGTTAGGTTACCATGTATAATCTTTCTCGTGAATGATAACACATATAGTGTAAACCCTAAGCTGTATTTATATAGTACACAGTTACAAGATATCTTCTAATTGATATGGAATATAATTTTGTCTCCTAAAATATATTAATCAGATATTATCTTCTACAAGTCTTCTAGTCTTCTAACTCTTCATACATTCTTCTATTGTTTTAGTCACGATCCTTTCCTGTTAATTAGCTGCTTTCCTTATCTGAAGTATCTGCACTTAAGTCCTGATATAAATCCTAACGGCCTTAACTTCTGATATAAGTTCTGACTTCAGTAAGTTCTGATTTTTAGTAAGTCCTGATATTAAGTTCTGAAACTAAACACAACATATTAGACATGACATCTCAAATATATCTAACAATCTCCCCCAACTTGTAAATTATGCAAAATATACAAGTTAATAGATTTGATGATGTCAAAAACATTTAAGTACAAATGCAATAAGAGTTTATTTAGACAACTAACTACAACTTACAGTCCTTATAGCTTTCTTCTGTAGCTTGCTATTCTTCATTCTGAACAACTTGAGCTATATCAGATGTTGTCTTAGATTCTTCAGTTATCTTCCTTCTTTTCAGAGTTTGAACAGTTTCATCTACTGCAGCAGCATCATCAAATACTTGAACCAGTTTGCATACAGGTTTCATCAGGATTTGAGGAATCTTCATCTCCTGTGGCTTTGTTGGTTCATCAATCTTTCCTTTCCATTTATCTTTGGGATCAATCTCAACTTGTGATCTTGTCTTGAGCTTTGAAGCCTCAGAATTTGACATTTCCTTGATCACAATGCCTTTTACCTTAGGCCTTGGAGGTTTCTTTGCATCAGAAGCTTTAGACTTAAGATTTGTCTTCTCAGCTGCAAATCTAGCTTCTTCCTCCTTTAAAGTCTCTAAATCCATTCCAGGATTATGCTTGAGAAATAGTCTTCTAGCAATTTCTTCATCAAGTGTCTGAATCTTGGGATCTTTGTAATAGACTGTAGCCTGCTTTCCCTTTAGCTTCAGAGTTTGTAAAAACTTCTGAGAGTCTTTAGATCCTGACTGAATCAGGATATCAGAACTTGACATCAGACTTTTAGCATGCATATCATCAGAACTTGACCTCTTCTTTGTAGAAGATTTGCTAACATCAAAATTACTTTCTGTGAAGATTTTTCTTGACCTTGACTCTGACCTCTACTCTTATCAGAGTTTTCCTGGTCATCACCTTTATCATCCTTCTTCTTCAGTATTCGACTAGTTGAGCATTTAGACTTAACTACCTTCTCCCCCTTTTTGGCATCATCTGGTAGTAGGAGAGAGAGAAGAAGTTCTACTGAAGATTTAATTTCATTCAGTTGAGCTTGTTGAGAGGCTTGATTCTGCAGGACCTCAGTAAGTTGGGCCTGTTGCTTTTCTTGAACCTTCTCAATAACTTCAACTTTCTCATGAATAGGTCTGATAAACCTCTTTTTGTCTAGCTTGATCTCCATATCCAGCTTATCAGCTCTTTCCAGAAGTTTGTAAAATTTTTAATGAGTAATGGAGTGTTGACCTTGAAGGTTTTTAGTACCTAGAGATGTGGCTTTGAGTTGGTGCTTGAAATCAGAGTTTGTCAACAACTCATCAGCTTTTGCAATATGCTTTGTCAGAACTTTAGAGCTTGGAATGAAATCAGATTCATTCCACTTCTTGGTCCACTCAACTCCTCTGTGAGTTTCTTCCCAAGGAACATGAGCTTCTTTTTCAACAAACTTTGTAAGCACTTCCTCCTTGCCAAGAATGGGAGCATTAACTGGAGCTGACTCTCCAGAACTTGCAAGAATCTTCTCATCTTCTGATAACACCAGAGTTTATATAACTGAAGGAGATTCTATAGAAGCTTCATCTAAATTTTGATCTTCAGGTTCCAGATCCAGAATTGGTGTAGATGGTAACTCAGCTTGTAAGATTGGAGAAGTAACAGTAGATGGCTGAGCTGCAGTTGGAGCTTCCAGATAGAGCACAGTTGGAATGTTCATCCTGTGGATGTCAATTTCAGGACTTAATCCTGAATCTTCAACTGTTGTTTCTTTAATATAAGAGATATGAGGTATGATCACTGTGTCTGGAACAGTGTCTTTAGCTTGAGGAAGGGCTTCAATGATAATTGGTTCAGATGAGATCAGAGATTCCTGATCCCCTTCCTCAGCTTCTTGAGTATCCTCAGAGTGAGGTTGTGCCAAATGCCTTCCTGCTCTCTGTTTCTTTGATCTCCTGGATGGTGGAGAAACATGACCTGCGTTAAAATTTGCAGATCTTTTCCTCTTCCGAATTTCAGACCCTTCAGCTTCTACCTCCTTCTAAAAAATTACATTTTCAGCTTCTACTGTCACAGGTTCTGATGCATGAACCTGAACTTGCTCCTCTTCTTCTTCAGACTCATCCCTTAGTATCATCCTTCTTCTCATTGGTGGAGATTTAGGAACAAATTTTGCTTTTGAAAGTTTGGGTCTTGATGTTGTAGCATATGGTTGTTGGTGAGAGGATTGTGCTGGTTTAATATATGTTCAGATGGTAGGTTGTGGTTGTGAAGTAGTAGGTTGTGTAGGTGCTGATGGAGGTTGAACTGGTGCTACATCAGGATATATTAATGTATCAATATTTGAGTCAGAGTTTACTAAGACTTGTTTGACTGATTGAGGAATTTGGAGGGGCCTTAGTACAGTCTTCTTATTATCAGTAGATAATAAGTTAGTGAAAGCCCTTTTGGAAAGTTTAAATGGTGGAATTGACTCACTAAAATTCTGAGGTGCATCAGAACAATAAAAACTGTATATAAGCTGACATAATCTAGCAAAATAAACTGTTTTCCTATCTTCTGTCATTTCTTCAGATAAGTGAGGCTTATCAAGCATGTAGTTCATCCTTAAGATTTACCGACATCAGAATTTGACAGATAAGAAGCAAGAATCTAGTTTGTGACTTAGTAATAAGATACATAAATAAATTTGACTAAGCTCAAAATCAGAATTTGCTTGTGTTAATGAATTTCCACATAAATAACTAATTCAAACATGGGATAACAGTTTGTTAAAGACTACTAAGTCAGTATCTAACAATTAATCCTCATTGGAGTGAATAGTCACAGAACATTCAAAACACTATCAGAGTATATAGAATCACATCAGATAACAATCAGTATTTAATATATTATAGTTTAAGCACAGATTAAATGGAGATAAGACAATCTGTAAACACTGATTATAAAGTCTGATGCATGAGAACAAAAACTAAGTAGATTTTGAGAAAGAACCTGAAACCATTCCAAGTTCATTTACCAGTCTTGTAAAAGCAGCTTCACATAGTGGTTTTGTGAAGATATCTGCTAGTTGTTGATCTGTTGGAACAAAATGCAATTCCAATGTACCTTCCATCATATGTTCCCTTATGAAATGGTACCTAATGCTGATGTGCTTGGTCATTGAGTGTTGAACTGGATTACCTGTCATAGCAATAGCACTTTGATTATCACAGTAAATGAGTATTTTATAAAATTCTAACCCATAGTCCAGTAACTGATTCTTCATCCAAAGAATCTGTGCACAACAGCTTCCTGCAACAATATATTTTGCTTCCGCAGTTGATGTGGAAATTGATTTCTGTTTCTTGCTAAACCAAGAAACTAATCTGCCTCCAAGAAACTGGCAGCTTCCACTAGTGCTTTTCCTGTCTATTTTGCATCCTGCAAAATCTGCATCTGAGTAACCTATTAGCTTAAAATCTGATTTTCTAGGATACCACAATCCTAGATCAGCTGTACCCTTGAGGTACTTGAAAATCCTTTTCACAGCTATTAGATGAGGTTCTCTTGGATCAGCCTGAAATATTGCTTAAAGACAAGTAACATACATGATATCAGGTCTACTTGCAGTTATATAGAGTAAAGAGCCAATCATACCTCTGTAGTTAGTGATATCGACTGATGATCCAGTATCTATATCTAACTTGGTTGCAGTGGCCATGGAAGTAGATGCAGTTGAACAGTCTTGCATTCCAAATTTCTTGAGTAAATTTCTGGTGTACTTGGATTGATTTATGAAAGTACCTTCTTCATTTTTCTTGACTTGAAGTCCCAGAAAATAGCTAAGTTCTCCCATCATACTCATTTGATATCTTAACTGCATTAGCTTTGCAAACCTTTCACAGAGTTTGGCATTTGTAGAACCAAAGATGATATCATCAATATATATCTGTACCAAAAGTAAGTTCTTTCCATGATTGAGATAGAACAGTGTTTTATCAATTGTGCCTCTATTAAATCCACTTTCCAGAAGGAATTGAGCTAAAGTCTCATACCATGCTCTTGGAGCTTGCTTAAGTCCATAAAGTGCTTTATCAAGTCTGTAGACATGATTAGGAAATTTTGGATCTACAAATCCTAGAGGTTGTTCACCATATACCTCTTCTTCTAATTCTCCATTGAGAAAAGCACTTTTCACATCCATTTGAAAGACTTTAAACTTCTTGTGAGCAGCATAAGCCAAAAAGATTCTTATGGCTTCCAATCTAGAAATTGGAGCAAATGTTTCATCATAGTCAATACCCTCCTATTGAGAGTAACCTTTAGCAACCAGCCTTGCTTTGTTCCTTGTAATTATACCACCACTGTCAGTTTTGTTTCTGAACACCCACTTTGTGCCAACAATTGATCTGTTCTTTGATCTTGGCACTAGGGTCCAGACTTTATTTTTTTCAAATTCATTTAACTCTTCCTGCATTGCTTGCACCCAATCAGCATCTTGAAGAGCTTCTTCCACTTTCTTTGGTTCAGTCTGAGATAGAAAGGAATGATAGAGACATTCATTTGATGTTGTTGTTCTAGTTCTGACACCTGCTTCAGGATCTCCAATTATTAAGTCAGGTGTGTGTGATTTAGTCCACTTCCTTGCAGATGGAAGTTGATCTCTAGAACTGGATCCTCCCCCATGATCCCTGTTGTCTCCATCAGCATTTTCTGATGCTCCCCCTGAAGTTATGCTCTCTGAAATTTCAGAATTTGAGTTGGATCCTTCATGAATAGAAGAATCAGAGTTTCCAGAATTATCAGAATTTGGCTCATCAGATCTTGATGAATCAGAACTTGAAGAGCCAGTGACAGGTTCTGATGCTTCTTGAGAGTCTTGAGATGTGGTAGGATCATTAGCTTGCTCCCCCTGAACAGGTGCATTTTCCCTTGAAGTAGTTACCATAGTTTCAATGACATCAGAATTTAACCCGTCAGAACTTATAGGATCAGGATTTAGGTCATCAGAATTTACAGAATCAGAATCTAAATCTTCATTTTCAAATCTCAGCTGATCACGATCATTGAAATCTTCAAGTCCAGTAATCTTTTTATCATCAAAAGAGACATTGATAGATTCCATGAAAACCCTTGTTCATAAATTGTAGACTCTGAAGGCTTTTGTGGAAAGTGGACATCCAACAAAAATTCCTTCATCAGCTTTTAGATCAAAATTTGACAGATGTTCAGGATGAGTCTTAAGAACAAAACACTTACATCCAAATACATGAAAATATTTTAGATTTGGCTTCTTTTTCTTCACCATCTCACATGGTGTTTTTCCATACTTGTTTATGAGTGTAACATTCTGTGTGAAATAAGCAGTCTGCACAACTTCAGCCCAAAAGTAGGTTGGTAGCTTTGCTTCATCAAGCATAGTTCGTGCAGCTTCAATGAGAGTCCTGTTCTTTCTTTCTACAACTCCATTTTGCTGTGGAGTTCCAGGTGCAGAAAATTCCTGCTTTATTCCATGCTCTTTGTGAGACTCTTCCATGATTGAATTCTTGAACTCAGTGCCATTATCACTTCTTATTATTTTAACAGAATCTTTGACTAAGTTATCCAGCTGTCTAACATGATAAGTTAGAGTAGATGCAGTTTCATTCTTCTTGTGCAAGAAATACACCCAAGTGTATCTTGTGAACTCATCCACTATAACCATAGCATATTTCTTCTTTACAATGGACATGACATGGATTGGACCAAATAGATCAACATGCAGTAAGTGATAAGGCTCAAGAATTGAGGATACAGTTTTGCTCTTGAATGAAGATTTTCTTTATTTTGCCTTTTAACATGAATCACAAAGGCCATCGGGAGAAAATGCTGATTTTAGCAGTCCTCTCACAAGATCTTTCTTTACCAGCTCATTTATGTTGTTGAAATTTAAATAAGAGAGTCTCTTGTTCCAATTCCAGCTTTCTTCAATTAATGCTCTACTTAACAGATAGATTACAGAACCATCAGAGTTTGTTGAAAGTCTGGCTTCATATATGTTACCATATCTGTAACCTTTCAGAACCACTTTACCTGTAGAATTACTTACAACTTCACAGTGTTCTTCAAAGAAATCCATATGATAACCTCTGTCACAGATTTGAGTTATACTTAGCAGATTGTGTTTAAGTTTTGAGACAAGAGCTACTGTTTCAATGATTTTCCCAAGATTGATATTGCCATATCCCATAGTCTTTCCCATGTTGCCATCTCCATAAGAAACTCCTGGGCCAGCTTTCTCCACAAATTCTGATAGCAGGGCTTTATTTCCAGTCATATGTCTTGAACATCCATTGTCCAGAACTAGGATGTTTTTTCCTGTTGCCCTGTAATTTCAATGACCACTATTGGTTAGTTTTAAGGACCCATACTTGCTTGGATCCTTTGGCCTTTTTAAGTTTGTTAGCATTTGCAGCAGATTTAATTTCAGATTTTATGCTAACTTGCTTCTTATCAGACTTTATATCAGACTTTGCATCAGAATTTACACTAGAAGGAATTACATTAACTTTCTTCAAAGAAGGTTTTATTTGATAATAATCATAGTACAAACTATGATATTCCTTACAAGTTTAAATGGAATGCCATAAACTACCACAATGAAAATAAGGATTTTGTTATTTAAACCTAACAGAATGACTCTTAACTCCTGATCTAGGGGGTAAAGAGTTTATATCTTTATTTTTCCTGCAAAAAGAAGCAAGATGGTTAGAGTTTCCACAGTTATAGCATTTCTTTCTAGGAGCATTAGGAACAGGCATATAATTATTACTTTTATTCACACCTTCCTTTCCATTCCTATTTTTCCTAGCTTCCTTTACCTTGTTCACATTTCTAATCTCTTTCAGCTTATGCTTAAGCTACTTCTTTTTCATTAAACCTATGTTTACTAAAGATGGTATGTCCTGTTTCAATTTGTCAGAAGTTGACTTTTCTTTGACTTATGTCCTAGAATCTTTCATCTTTTCAGAATCAGACATTACAGTTTTTGCTACAAACTTAACATGATTAACTTTAGGCTTTTTAGCTTTCTTGGTAAAGTTTGGTTTAGATGACACAGTTTCCTTTTCTTCTTTATCATCTTCATAACCTAAGCCCTCTTTCCAGTTTCCACTATTTAGTATATTCTGAGTTAGTCCAAGTTTTGATGATTTCTCTTTCCTTTTCTAATTCAGATTTAAGAGATTTATTCAGTTTTAGCACTTCATCTCTAACATACAAAGCATCATCTCTTTCTTTCTGAGTTTGATGGAACATAACTAACTCTTTTTCTAAATAGTCATTTCTGTTTCTAAGAGCAAGACTTTCAGATGTTAATCTTTCATTTGTTAAAGTCTGATCTCTAAAACTAATGAACATGGTTTTAAGATATAATCTCAACTCAGTAGTATCATCAGTATGAAAAGCAAAAGTTGTTTGAGGTACCTTCAATTCAGCAGTTTCAGGACTGCTATCAGCATTTGCCATCAAGGCATAGTTCACCTCATCTTCAGAATATGAAGTTTCTATCCAGCTTTTCTTCTTTGTGACAAGCGCCTTGCCTTTATCACTTTTTCCTTTCTTGCAGTCAGGTGATATGTGGCCTCTTTCACCACAATTGTAGCATTTGACATTTGAGTTGTCTCCTCTGTCAGACTTTCCTCCTTTGCCTTCAGACTTTCTGCACCCTTTCTTATCAGAACTTCCACCTTTCCTGGAAAACTTCTTGCCCTTTCTGAATTTCTTATAGGCTATCTTTGTGATACCCTTCACCATAAGAGCACACAGTTGCATCATCTCTGCATCAATATCCACTTCAGGTAAACTTTCAGTTTTTGAATCATCATCATTAGAATCTGATAATTTTGAATTAGACTTTATGATGAGAGCCTTTCCTTTGCCCCTCTTTGAGATAACAACTTTAGGAGATTCCTCCTCAGCTTTAAGAGCAACTGTCCTTGACTTTCTTCTATGCCTCTTGCTCCTTTGATCCATCTCAAGTTCATGAGTCTTGAGCATACCATAAATTTCATCAAGAGTAGTTTTAGTAATGTCATAGTTGTCTCTTATGGTAGTAGACTTCAAATCCCAATTTTAGGAAGAGCTAAAAGGAATTTTAGATTTGAATCTTCAAGATCATATTCTTTGTCCACCAGTGACAGATCATTCAAGATTTTGGCAAACCTGTCATATAAATCAGTTAATGACTCATCAGCTTTTGAGTCAAAGTGCTCATACTCTTGAGTGAGTATAGTCTTACTGTTCTTTTTGATTGCATCAGTTCCCTAGCATCTTGTCTCCAAAGCATTCCATATCTCCTTTACAGTCTTTCATCCAATTACCCTGTTTAACATGACATTATCAATTACACTATGCAGCAAATGCCTTACCCTTGCATCCTTGGCAATAGATGAGATATCTTCAGGTGTGTATTCACCTTTCTCCTTTGGTATGGTCTTTGCTGGTTGATCAGCAACTGCAACAGAGACCTTTATAGGCTTATATGGTCCTTCATTAATTCTATCAAGGCATTCTGGATCTGTAGCTTCCAGAAACATAGCCATCTTCACTTTCCATATAGGATACTCAGATGGTCTCAGTATGGGAACCCTAATAGTCTCATATCGACTGTGGGTTTTAGTGTTTTGAGTATCTTGAGTTTTGGTGGGCTTAATTGGAGTTTGTGTTTCTTCAGACATGATTGATTGTTTGGATCTTACTGTATGTGTGTTAACAGAAAGGCTCTGATACCACTTGTTAGGTCACACAACACTATAGAAGGGGGTTGAATATAGTGTTTATACAATCAAATCAATTTATCAACACAAGTATATAACAGTAATCAAGTATATTCAATATCATAAACTCTGTTATAATAGAACCGTTGTTCTCTCTCAGTGATGAACAATATCACTAAGAGCTGCTAGGTTACAATGTATAATCTTTCTCGTGAATGATAACACATATAGTGTAAATCCTAAGCTATGTTTATATAGTACACAGTTACAAGATATCTACTAATTGATATGGAATATAATTATGTCTCCTAAAATAAATCAATCAGATATTATCTTCTACAAGTCTTCTAGTCTTCTAACTCTTCATGCATATCTTCTATTATTTTAGTCATGATCCTTTCCTGTTAATCAGCTGCTTTCCTTATCTGAAGTATCCGCACTTAAGTCCTGATATAAATCCTGACGGCCTTAAGTTCTAATATAAGTTCTGACTTCAGTAAGTTCTGAATTCCAGTAAGTCCTGATATTAAGTTCTAAAACTAAACACAATATATTAGACATGACATCTCAAATATATCTGACATCATTCCCATCAACAAATTTGAAAAATCATGAGAAATGGTTTGGAGCGCTACCTTAATTACTTTTGATGAACCTTGAAACTCAGTTTTTAAAATTTACCATGCCTCTTTGAAGGTTGTTGCAGATGCAAATCTAAAAAAAGGAATCACTTATTGATTGTTGCAAAAAAGGGTTTTAACATCTTTCTTCTTGTATTCTTTCAAATTCTACCCTTTAACTTTTTCATCGTAGCCATCATTACCAAATTTCATAGCTCTTGAGATTTGAAGAGGATCTTCATTTTAATTTACCAAAATTATTATTTTGTATCCATAAACACTAGTACCGGCGGTTGGAAACTAGTGGAGATCCCATTATTTACCCTGATTTCACTTAATTTTTGCTAACTCCTCTCGGTTGAAACTACAACAATTTTTTCACTTATTTTGGTGTTCATATTTTAAAAATGAAGGACCAAACTTAATTTTTTCTCCTAGAAAGATGAAAAATATTTAAAAATGAATGATCTAACTTAGTTTGAACTGATCCAAAGATAAAAAGTATTCATGCTAAATAATAAAAAAGTTGAAATATTAATTTTAAATTAATTTTATTATCCAACATTTATGAAATCAAATTAGTTATTCAGATTTATAAAACATCTTTATAGATATTTACGTTAGAGAAAAGAGATCCTAAGATTGAACTTAGGAAAATTTCGTGAGTAAACTAAAAAAATAACAATTGTATCCCGTTTTTCTTTTCATAAATAATTTAATTATTAATATATCATGATCTTCAGGGTTTGAACATGTAATGCATGTATTCTTCAGCCATAGTGTATGGCACGTCGATTGTTATAAATAAATTTGATTTGCATGATCTTCCTCTATTTATGAACAATGGATGCAAATTCACTGAGTACTCGCTCATAATTTCAATGAATCCTAGAATTTTCCTTCATGTCTACTTTTTAATTCTTGAACATCATCTTGTGATCCAAAAAATGATATAATTTACTTTTAGTTTTGCAGGAGAGTGCTAATGATTGGGAAAAAAATTGTTATGGTTCAAAGTTATGTATGAATGGTGACATACAAAAAAGGAGTCGTAATGGTTATTTTTTTAATTTTCTCAAAAAGTTTTTGTAAATTTATTTCTAGGTCATCATTTCCCTTTACATAAAGGAAAAAAATATCAAGTTGAGCACTCGTTTCACCAAATATATTCTTACTTTCTAGTCTTAGTCAATTTGATCATTAATTTAAAAATTTGTATCAAATAAATCATCTTTCGATGACTAAATTGATACAAAATTTCAAGTTCTTAGTAACTAAGTGTTAGGGCGAAAATACGCGCTAAAATTACACGCAAGTATACGCGTTCGCAAGTAGTATAAGATATATATCAGATTCGTACCCACGGAGACTCTTTTTAGTTAACTTAAGATTATGCACCTATGCAACAATGGTATGGCTATCGCTCAATGCTAAGATAATAACAAGTTGAGATGTTTATAAATAAGATTAAACTAACATGCAATTAACTAATAATAAAAGTGATTGAATTAACTATATGAGACAAACATGAGATTTTAACTTTATTAAATACTTCATTCAAAGTCATTGTTCTTAACCTTAGCATGTAATGGTGATGACAACTAATCAGATAAAACGAAACTAGTAAACGCCAACTTTTGTTGTACGAATACCCTACTACCAGGCATCCACAAAAGAGATAGAAGCTGAATAAACACCAAATATGTTGAGACCCTATATGTTTATAGAATTTGACAACATAAAGGTTTGATGAACAAGTTATCTATCGTGATTACATAGGGCAAGTAAGATGGTTAAAATTACCTACAAATCATGCATACTAATTATACATAAACCTATGCTAGCATGGAAAGTTCTAAACCTCTATATTCATTGTCACTTCAATAGAGATTAACACGCTATCTTATATGTTAGCTACGCACATAAGACGAATAAGTACAACCAATACTAGGATATCAATCAATCACCACATACTAAGATATTGAAACAAATTAAGTATAGAAATGCATAAGTAAATCCGTTAGAACTCCATGATAATGATTAGTTCATAATCGAACTCATCATCACCATGGGTTCCAATGGAAACATGATAATAAACAATATAAGAGTACTAGGTTCAAAGACAAATCGAAAACAAGCATCCGAAGTACAACTATAATGAAGAATACAAAAGTCTTCTTCTCCTTAGTCGTCTTGTGCTCCCTAGGTCTTCGTATTGCTCTCCCTTGGCTCCTTGTCGTTTAAAAACGTCTTTTTATCACTATATATAAGCCCCTAGTGGACCTGGACTCTTAAAATTATCAAATTCCACTCAAAACAGGATTTTGGGGCAAAAAGGGCGGCGCGGCCGCGCGCGGCCGCGCTGGTTTTCGGCAGAAAAGCGGCGCGGGCGCGCAGGAAGAGGGGGCGGCCGCGTAGGATTTCTGGATTTTTCTACTGATTCTTTTTTTGGCCGTATCTTGAATTCTGCTCGTCAGAATTAGGCGATTCAACTGCCCACGCGAAGCTAAAGAGATTCTCTTCAACTTGAGAATGTCCTAGGATTCCAATTCTTAGCTCTTTTCAGCATATTTCCTTGAAAAACTCTTTTCTTCATTTAACTGATGCCTGAAATGCAATAACACAAAAATATATCAAAAATACCAACAACTTGAGTCCAAAATACCAACTTAAACTTGTAATGAAGCATTCCAAGTAGATATAAAATCCACTTATCACACTCCCAAACTTGAATCGATGCTTGTCCTCAAGCATAAACAGACGCAAAACTACAAAACATCCTAATGTTGGATTTTTACGCAGCGGGGGCATGGAAAAATACTTTTACACATATAAAATCCAAATAAAAGCATACAGATCATGAATAAAAATTCGAGGGATCAAATCTAACCTTTAAAAATAATTCGGAGACAACGATCAGAGATCCTTAGCAGTTGCTCCTCAAGTGTGAAGCACTCCACCCGTATCCACCAAGAAAACGATGTTAAGGAGGAGGAAGGAGGTGGAGAGAATTGGGTTTTCCAAACTTTTTGGGTTTTGTGTTTGATGTAGGTTCAAGGTTGGAATAAAATTAGGGTCTATAATAGTGTATTTATAGGCAAAATTTTCAGCTGAAATTTTCCCATAAATATTATTATTATTATCCCATTTATTATTCTCATTAATAATTAAAACACCTTTTAATCATTAATCCTTTTTCTAAACACTTTAGAAATAATTCTCTCTCTTGATTTAATTTCCAAAAATTAAATCCTTTAATTAATAATATTAAGAACTTTTCTTAATTAATTTATAATCAATTAAATCTCATTTAATCAATTATTAAATTTGCCAATTAATTATTTATTTCACAAATAAATAATTATTTAGCCATTATTAATTAATTCCTCCACCATTAAATCATTCTCTTTTTATGGTGTGACCCTGTAGGTTCAATATTAAGCCGGTAGTAGAAATAAATAATAATAAAACTATTTTATCATTATTTATATAAATTCTCTAATTTATTAAATATGATTAATTAATTAATCACATTTATTCTACATCGTGAGGGATACTTCTCAGCATATCGCGACTATCCGGATAATATGAATTCACTGCTTAGAATACCAAGAACCTATTCAGTGAATAGTTACCGTACAATAAACTCCTTCTACCCTACAATGTCCCGATTAAATACAAGGCATGGATCTCGTGTCAAGCCTATCTAATTCAATCACTTGCTTACCATTTACTATGCGTAGTTCTATGCAAATTAGAAACTCCTTTCTAATTTCATTCACTCTGGCCAGAGATTCCTGAACTAGCATAAGTGGATCAGCCTTGAACATTCGCTTCCTTCACTGGAAGGGGTAGATCCTTTATTGATCATACACTATCTTCGTGTACAAATTTCTATACCCAGAAGAGCCCTAATAATTGTCCCTGGAGACTAAGAACTAAACCAAAACATAGTTCAGTGTACACAAGATGACAATAATGACCTCAAGTCTAAGGATACTTGTACAACTATCACTATGTGAACAACTGCTGACACGTGAGTGAACTCCATCAGTTGTTCAGCTGTGCGAGTCATGTTCAGTGAACTTATTCTATAATAAGCACCTACATACTAGCTATAGTGTCACCACACAAATGTCTATGAGAACATACATCCTTCATAATGAAGCAAGCATAGTATGTACCAATCTCTGCGGATTATTAATTACCAGTTAGTAATCTTATGACCAGGAACTATTTAAGTTTAGAGTTATCATCTTTTTAGGTCTCACTATTATGATCTCATCATAATCCATAAAAAGCTTTACTCTAAACTATGGTATATCTTATTTAAACACTTAAATAGATAAAGCCCGTGATAAAAACAAAACAAGTCTTTATTAATATCAATGAAATCAAAACAGATTACATAAAAGTTATTCCTAAATCCTAATACACGATTGGACTTAGGACATATTCCTTTCAATCTCCCACTTGTACTAAAGCCAATCACTCTGGTATCTAATACCCATCTTGACGATCAAAATGACTTTCATAAAGTAGCTTTGTGAGTGGGTCTGCTATGTTGTTATGTGTGTCAATTCTAATTCAATACAATATAAGAAATGTTACCGCGCTCCCACTAACCCTTTTGTAGACGCATGGTTCATCTGCATTTTTGATAAAATCAAACTCTTTGATTGTCTCATCAAAACGAATGTTCCATCTTTCGAGAAGCCTGCTTTAAACCACATATGGTTCGCAGTAGCTTACACACTAGGTTTTCATTTCTCTTGGAAAGAAAACCATCTGGCTAATTGCCAGATTTCATAGTCGCAGTAAGCAGCATTCGCAAGCAAAATCCGAACTGATTTTAACAGGGCTACAGGTAAAAGGTTTCATCAAAGTCAATCCATTGCCTTTGTTTGAATCCTTTTGCCACAAGCCTGGCCTTAAAGGTCTCCACCTGGCCATCTGCTATAATCTATCTTTTGTATACCGTATACATAGATTCCATTCTGGATTTCATGGCACTATGCCATTTCTCTGAGTCAACACTACTCATAGCCTCATTATAGGTTACAGGGTCGTCATCATCAATGATCGACAACTCATTGTCATTCTCAATGACAAGGCCATATTACCTCTCAGGTTGGCGAGACACTCTCCCTGACCTACGAATGGGCTATTCCATAAAAGTTTGTTAAGTCAGAACAGGTGTTTCCACTTGATCCATAGTAGTTTGTGCTTCTTGAACTTCATCAAGTTCAATTTTGCTCCCCCTGTTTCCTTCAAGGATAAACTCCTTTTCCAAGAAGGTAGCATATCTGGAGACAAACACCCGATGATCGGTGTAAAAGTTATACCCTAAAGTCTCTTTAGGATATCCCACAAAACTACATTTTACGGATCGATATTCCAGCTTATCTGGGTCAACTTACTTGACATAAACTGGATATCCCCAAATTTTAACGTGTTTAAGACTCGGTTTCCTTTCTTTCCATATCTCATACGGAGTTTGAGGAACAGATTTGGAAGGCACCTTATTCAGTAAATATGCTGAGGTTTCCAATGCATAACCCCATAGGAATACTGGAAGATTTGCATAGCTCATCATGGACCGAACTATGTCTAACAAAGTTCGATTTCTCCTTTCAGATACCAATCTGGAGGAGTCCACTGGGAGACTATACCATTTACTTTGAGATAATCTAGAAATACTCCATTAAAGTATTCACCACCTCGATCTAATCGAAGAATTATAATACTATGTTTCATTTGTTTCTCCACTTCATACTTATACTCTTTGAACTTTTCAAAGGCTTCAGACTTGTGTTTCATCAAACACATATCCGAATCTAGATCTATTATCCATGAAAGTAATGAAGTATGAAAATCCACCCATGGCTTGCTTAGACATTGGTCCACATACATCTGTGTGTACCATTCCTAGCAAATTTGCAGTCCTCTCTCCATGTCTACTAAATGGAGACTGCAGTGTCACAACAAAGTGAGATTTTCATCATCCCTTTTCTTTTATTAGTTTGTTCAATCTGAAGTAAATTATGTCACATATATACAGACCATTATTTAAAGCACCACGTCCATAAAGAATATTATCTCTAAGAATAGAACATTCATTATTCTCAATAATAAATGAAAATCCAGCCAAGTCTAACATGGGAATAATATTCCTCACAATCGAGGGAACAAAATAACAATTATTTCAAAACAATAGTCTTGCCCATAGGCATATGTAAATGAAATGATTCTACATCTTCAGCAGCAACTCTTGCTCCATTTCCCATCAGTAGAATCACCTCCTCTTCCTCAAGAGTCCTACTTCTCCTTGGTCCCTGCAATAAATTGCAGATTTGAGAACCACAGGAGGTATCTAATACCCAAGTAGAAATTTGGCTTAATGACATATTCACTTCTATCATGAACATACTTGAATCAGAAGCGGTAGTCTCACTACCCTTCTTCTTCAATTCTGCAAGGTAAACCTTGCAGTTCCTCTTCCAGTGCCCCACCTTGTTACAGTGAAAGCAAACAACTTTGCTCTTGGGGTCTTCAGCTTTTGGTGGAACCGGCGTTTTCTCACCTACTTTCTTCTTCTTGGAAGAGTTCCTCTTCCTTTTCTTAGGATTGGAACCTTCACCAATTAGAAGAACAGAACTCTTCTTAAGGGGGAAATTCGATTCCGCAGTCTTCAATATGTTGTGGAGTTCAGGCAGGCTGACATCCAACTTATTCATGTGAAAGTTCACAACAAACTGTGAGAACGAACTCGGAAGCGATTGCAAGACTAAGTCTTGGCTCAGCTCCCCATCCATGGCAAAACCAAGTTGTCCAAGACGTTCAATCAAATTGATCATCTTAAGTACTTGGTCATTCACAGATGATCCCTCAGACATCCTACAACCGAACAACTCCTTTGATATCTCATATCGAGCTGTCCTCCCCGCCACATCATACAACTCTTGTAGATGCATGAGGATAGTGTGAGCATCCATATGCTCATGTTGCTTCTGTAGCTCAATGTTCATGGAAGCTAGCATGATGCATTGAGCAACATTTGCATCATCTATCCACTTACGATACACAACATGTTCATCATTATATGCATCACTAGCAGGTTCAGTAGGCTTAGGTGAGTCAATCACGTATTCCAGCTTTTCAATCCTGAGAACAATTCTCAAGTTTCGAAGCCAGTCAGCATAATTAGGACCAGTCAATTTGTGAGCATCTAGTATGCTCCTGAGTGATAGTGCAGAAGACATAATGTATATTGTAAATCTGTAAATGATAAATACATAACAACACTTAGCAAATATTCGATTTCATTTTAAAAATACTATATGAATCGGGTCGTTATTCATAAGTGGCTCCCACTAGTTTTCCTAATTTATTCAACCCCCTACGTGAAAAATTAAGCATTCATAATGCTAGTGGGAATAGGGATCCTACATTCCATTACATGACCCCGGCTGTAGCACGAACCGCCATGTAATGTTCAATAGACGGACAACTCTTGTCAATTACATCTCATGTTATTCCCTAATCAAACTTTAGCCTCTTGAATAATTGAGTCTCGGCTGTAGCACGACAAACTCAATATTCTAAGTCAAGTCTAACCCAACATTCCGTACAGTTGAATCAGTCCCCAAAGGCCCACGACTGTAGCACGTACCGACCTTTAGATTCTTATTCAATGTACAAATCTCTATGTAATAGACAAGTATTTCTTATTTCGAAATCAAAGCCCTCAGCTGTAGCACGGACCGACAATGATTCAAAAATAAGAACTACTTTCTATCATGTTGGAAGGCTATGACCGACACAAGCCCGTTGTGTCATTGGCCAATTACTACTTGATATTATTTAATTTTAGAGGGATTATATTACGTTACAATCATAATCATATTATAAAGAGATTCTTCCTTTTAAATTAAATATTTCAAATCAATAATCAATAATCAGATGATTCCCAGATCGGGTGGAGCATTGTCAAGAGGCGTCACTTAATAACCCTTTCTTACAGATAGAAATCTGTTGTTGACAGAATCATCCTTTCTCTCATATCGAAAATTCATATTCAATTACGTGTTTCATAAACACAAGAATCTCATGATTGTATTCATAATATTATTATTAAGGTTATGAAACAATTTCACTATACTAGGTTGTCTAACAAAACGCCTTATGTTCATTTAAGTTCACCTAAATCTATCATCACATGATAAACTAAGCATATATCATATATATAAACATGAATAAACATCAAGGTAGGCATGTTAAATCATCTAGCACATTAGTCTAAGCATTATACATCTCTATGTATCACATGAAGCATTTAAAAGCAATTAAAATAGTCAAAAACAGCTTTAAAACACTTCATGGAAATATAAACAGTTCAAAACTTTTATATAAACTAAAATTGATCACTCCATTAGATCCGTCTCGGAAAAATGAATCCAACGGTATATTGCAAGCCCAAAACGGAGTTACGAAACTCCCAGAAAATCAATTTTAAAATCAACAGAAGGGCTGTAACGCATTACAGGAACGCGTTACAGGACCTGTAACGCATTCCGGTGATGCGTTACACCCCTTTTAAGCCATTAAAGAGTGTAACGCATTCCGTGAATGCGCCACAGGTGTGTAACGCATTCCCGGAATGCGTTACACCCCTATATATATATTTTTTTTCCTTTCAGCAGCCGTCTTTTTCTTCTCGGAAAACGAGCCTGTCAGTCTTCTCTTTCCGTGCACAACAGATGTAGCAGACAAGCACAGCAATACAGATGTATTCTTTTACAGCAGCAATACAAACATATATATATATATATACTATATACACATATATCTATTTATTTATTTACGAATTTAATTGCAAGATCTTCAAAAATTCATAATAAAAAATCTATACATCATAAAATTATGAAAAAAAATACCCAGACGATCTACAACACTTGTAGAACCCAGATCAACATTAAAAATTATTCTGAGAAACGATTTCTCATCAGACAAAATTAATCCATGATATAACTTGTAAAAATCATAATTAATTCATACAAGCACATAAAATTCTCAAATTTTTACCACAGATCTATATGCATACAACCTATGCTCTGATACCATTGTTGGATTTTTAACGCAGCGGGGGCATGGAAAAACACTTTTACACATATAAAATCCAAATAAAAGCATACAGATCATGAATAAAAATTCGAGGGATCGAATCTAACCTTTAAAAATAATTCGGAGACAACGATCAGAGATCCTTAGCAGTTGCTCCTCAAGTGTGAAGCACTCCACCGGTATCCACCAAGAAAACGATGTTAAGGAGGAGGAAGGAGGTGGAGAGAATTGGGTTTTCCAAACTTTTTGGGTTTTGTGTTTGATGTAGGTTCAAGGTTGGAATAAAATTAGGGTCTATAATAGTGTATTTATAGGCAAAATTTTCAGCTGAAATTTTCCCATAAATATTATTATTATTATCCCATTTATTATTCTCATTAATAATTAAAACACCTTTTAATCATTAATCCTTTTTCTAAACACTTTAGAAATAATTCTCTCTCTTGATTTAATTTCCAAAAATTAAATCCTTTAATTAATAATATTAAGAACTTTTCTTAATTAATTTATAATCAATTAAATCTCATTTAATCAATTATTAAATTTGCCAATTAATTATTTATTTCACAAATAAATAATTATTTAGCCATTATTAATTAATTCCTCCACCATTAAATCATTCTCTTTTTATGGTGTGACCCTGTAGGTTCAATATTAAGCCGGTAGTAGAAATAAATAATAATAAAACTATTTTATCATTATTTATATAAATTCTCTAATTTATTAAATATGATTAATTAATTAATCACATTTATTCTACATCGTGAGGGATACTTCTCAGCATATCGCGACTATCCGGATAATATGAATTCACTGCTTAGAATACCAAGAACCTATTCAGTGAATAGTTACCGTACAATAAACTCCTTCTACCCTACAATGTCCCGATTAAATACAAGGCATGGATCTCGTGTCAAGCCTATCTAATTCAATCACTTGCTTACCATTTACTATGCGTAGTTCTATGCAAATTAGAAACTCCTTTCTAATTTCATTCACTCTGGCCAGAGATTCCTGAACTAGCATAAGTGGATCAGCCTTGAACATTCGCTTCCTTCACTGGAAGGGGTAGATCCTTTATTGATCATACACTATCTTCGTGTACAAATTTCTATACCCAGAAGAGCCCTAATAATTGTCCCTGGAGACTAAGAACTAAACCAAAGCATAGTTCAGTGTACACAAGATGACAATAATGACCTCAAGTCTAAGGATACTTGTACAACTATCACTATGTGAACAACTGCTGACACGTGAGTGAACTCCATCAGTTGTTCAGCTGTGCGAGTCATGTTCAGTGAACTTATTCTATAATAAGCACCTACATACTAGCTATAGTGTCACCACACAAATGTCTATGAGAACAGACATCCTTCATAATGAAGCAAGCATAGTATGTACCAATCTCTGCGGATTATTAATTACCAGTTAGTAATCTTATGACCAGGAACTATTTAAGTTTAGAGTTATCATCTTTTTAGGTCTCACTATTATGATCTCATCATAATCCATAAAAAGCTTTACTCTAAACTATGGTATATCTTATTCAAATACTTAAATAGATAAAGCCCGTAATAAAAACAAAACAAGTCTTTATTAATATCAATGAAATCAAAACAGATTACATAAAAGTTATTCCTAAATCCTAATACACGATTGGACTTAGGACATATTCCTTTCACCTAATGCATGAATGCAACTACGTGAATGCAACTAAATGGTAATGCAATCGATCCCCTCAGAATAACCATAACCAAGCAACAAGCGAATGCCTCTAAAAAATGCAACGACTCTAAACATTGTTCGAATAAACACCACAAACCTACTCACAAACCAGAAATATGCGTGTGTGGATGCTTAACAGATATACTCTCGAAACTAGATCAATAACCATAACTATCTCTCGTCAAGAATCACAAGTTTATAAACAGAATAGACGTTAAACGCATAATGACTCTCAACACCTCCTTCCTACTAGAGTTATACAAGGATTCGTGCTATTATTGAACACATAAAAAAGATGCATATTTGACCGTGCAATGAGTGAGGTTCCACAAGACTTATGCAATAATACCCATGTAGCGAGCGTTAGGTTAGCAGATCCCAGACTATCAAGCCTGAGGTCATTAGGCACAAAGTCCCCTATAACTTAATAACTCAGGTATTAAAGAGCTCACTCTTGATCAATTATGCATAAACACATTTTTTTTCTTTTTTTTCTTTTTCCCTTTTTTTCTCTTTTTTTTCAACAATTTTTGAATGAGTGCGTTTCGCTCCATCTCATTCAACCCTAGACAACTCATAAAATATGAGTCGGCTACTAGCCATTTGATGCCTAGCCTTATTCACAACTAACAATGAAATCCAAGTTTTTCTCCAGATTAAAATTCAGTGTTCTTTTGCCATTAAGAGAATGCCAAAAATTCTAGATATAAACAAGTGATTAAATCTCAACAAATAAACAAATATGATCATGATCTAGCTCAAAAGCAATCCTATAAGACTTGTGATTTTTTTCTGGGCCTGCAAATCAATTCACTAGACTTAAACAACCCTATATTCGTCATCACCACACTTAAATTAACATCGACTAATCAAATCGAAAATAGCTCAACCTAAGGGATCATGTTACATGCATGCACATGCAACTATATGAACTCACATAAAAACAAACAAATATGCAGACAAATATGATCTATATGAACAATCATGCAAAAATATGAATGAAATACAACTAAACATGCTACATGAATCTATATGAATCTATATGGACACACACAAACTATCCTTCCATTATCACCCCCAAACTAAAAAAATTCAATGTCCCCATTGAAGGTAATAATAAGGATTTTAGGCATACCTAGTTAGCGGGATGATCACCCTCTTCGGGTAGAGGATCAGGTGTCCAATCAACCTCGACACCAGTGTCTCGAAAAACAGTACTGAGAGCGTGTGTCAAATCTTCAACAAAACGTCGGTGAATATCATGCATGGCCTCAATACGCCGAATCAACCTTCTATACTGCGCATCACCAAGACCAAACCTATCAACTGTATGCGGTGCATGAGAGGGACCATCTGTAAGCACGGGAGGAACCGGCCGGTCACCATTTAGATTATCATATATAAATTCCAACCCCTTGTTAGGGGGTGCACCTGAAAATGCATAACTCAAATGACCTGGCAGCGGTTTGAGCCCAAGTGTGGGAGTTTCTTCAATATACGCCTCGAGACGCTCCTGAGAAATTTTCAGTTCTGCTACCCCTAGAGAATCGAATGGCATATCCAACTTCCTCTTCCATGGAGGTGAATTCAAAACCTGTAGTTGCTCTGCTCCTTCTTCATCTTCAATAATTGATTCCCCTATTAAGGATCTCTCTAAGGTATCTGACTCTGGCAATTGCTCAAGCTCCGAATTCACGATAGAGTCGACCCGCTCTACTTTAAAGCACTCTTCTTTATCTGAGGGTAACGTTATTGCCTTAAACACATTAAAAGTGACCTTCTGATCTTGAACCTTCATCATAAGCTCTCATTTTTGCACATCGATCATAGTTTGGCATGTAGTCAAGAATGGTCTTTCCAAGATAATGGGAATCTTCTTATCTTCGTCAAAGTCCAGAATGACAATATCAGCAGGGAAGATGAGCGTATCCACCTTAACCAATATATCCTCCACTACTTCTCGCGGATAAGTGATGGAACGATCAGCCAACTGCAAGGACATGTTCACAGGTTTTAGATCAGGTTGTCCAAGTTTCTTGAAAACTGACAAAGGCATCAGATTAATACTAGCTCTCAAGTCACACAAACACTTGTCGAATGACAGATTGCCAATGGTGCAAGGTATCGTGAAGCTTTCTGGATCTTTAAGTTTCGGAGGTAGTTTATGTTGCAGCACAACACTGCACTCTTCCGTTAGAGCAACTGTAACATCTGGGAAATATCGTGTAATTATTTTTATCAATAAATATTTATTATGTGGTTGTTACGTGAATTTTGTTTAAATATCTGATGATTGATATTGATGGTTGGATATTTATATATGATAAAATTAGGATATTTTAATTTTTAATTATCCAAAATAAAATATAGATAATTTTGATATTTTTCTGGTAATTTTTGGATCATTATGTGATTTTATTATGATTTATAGAATTGATAATTATTATTTTTGAGTAATTATAAAATTACTTTATAAAACTAGGAATCGTCCCATTTCAACCGTTTTTGCGTTTATACAACTCGAAACTCTTCCGAAAACTCCTTCATAATCTAATCTAATAATTCTGGACAATTTTCGTGTTTTGACTTTTTCGACCCGGGGTACGGATTGACCCGTACAAGTCCCGGCTTAAAATTTTCGATACGCTAATCATTTTATAGGTCTATGAAACCCGTATTCTGGAAAGACGGGATAATATTACTTTATTTTCGTATTAAATGTTTTATAAGAAGCTCGGTTTTGATAATTATCTAAAATTTGATATTAAATTGCATCGTCTTTATAGTTACTTAGTGGCTAAGTAATCTATTTTCGGATCCAATATATAAGTATAATTATAATCTGTGATTGTTCTGTTAGTTGTGTGTTGCCTTATTATTGATTATGGGTAATTGTTGGATACGAAGATTATTTGTATAATTAATTATTATGCTATATGGTTTGTTTTTGCTTTTATAGTGATCTTATTGAAAATTTATTTTCATAAATATTGAAATTATCTTCAATAATTATTTTTGGGAGTTTATAAAATTTAGAAAACAATATTTTATCAATTATTTATTCTAAAATGATTTTCTAAGGATATTAAAGTGTAAATTCAATATTAAATTCAGAAATACTTCGAAAATTATAAAAATCATACTTGATTAAGTTTGGAATATTTCGAGAATTTTAAAATTATTTCAAAAAAAATTCTTGCTTTTATTTAACCGCACGTTTGTTCATTAAATTGTAAAATGCGGGCCTAATGTGCGTTTCAAAAAATGATTTAAAAATTTCAATAATTTTATATTATTAGTTTTAAGTTATTTCGAGATTTTTAAGGATATTTTCATGAATGGTCGGGTTACTCTTACTCGTAAATTCCTCGTTAAATTATCAATAACAGTGTTAAAATCAGATAATAATTGATAGAAATTCGATAAGCAGTGCAATTTTTTTCATTTTTCCCTCATTTTAATCTCTCTTTTCTCTCTCCTGTTCATCTCTCTCGCTCATCGATTTCTTTTCTCTCCCTCTCTCAACAGTCTCTCTCTCCCTCGCTCTTCCAATCTCTTCCTCGCGTCCCTTGTTTCCTTCGATTCCCTGTTATTCCCCTTTCTTTTCCCCTCTGTTTTCTTCACCTGCCGCCCTGGTCTTTCCGGTGAGAGTGTTGCCGTTTTGTTTTTCAGATTATCTCCGCTCATTCTTCAGTTTAGCCCTGTTGTTAATATATATAAATAAATAAATAAATAAATAAATAAATAAATATATATATATAAATACAGGGTTCTAGCAACCACCTGCCGCATTGAGGGATTGCAGGAGCCCCTACAACATTGTTTCATTGCAGCTACTGCAATGAAACATTGCTGAAGAACACTGTTTGGCCGCTTTATTTTTTCTAATTTATTTTTTTTCTGTTAAAAATGAATTTTAAAATATTTTTTTGAACTTATATTTTGATATTTTTGAATTAATATTTTAAACTAAAATATTTAAATTTAATATTGAATTTAAAATTTTTGAGTGAAAAAGTATTTTTTAATTATTTATTCGAAATAGTATTTTCAAATTTTTATTATAACGGAATATTGTGAGTTTTATGTTTTTTTTAATATTGTGAGTTATATATATTTTTTTTATTTTTCTTGTACTTGTTCAATTTAATTTATCAATTTTTAATTTATAGTAAATGAATATAATGCTAAAAATTGAAAATGTGGAAAACTAAAAAAAAATGAAATTTTATCGATTTTTCGTTAGCTATAAAAAAATATAAAACAACTCAGCCCCGGAATGATAAATATTTTTCGTAACAAATAAAAAAATACCCTCAGCCACGTACATCATTGTTTCATTGCGGCTAGTGCAATGAAACATTGCTGGAGGACATTGTTTTAAATGTAACGGTTCGTACTCGCTTTATTTTTCTAATTTATTTTTTTGTTAAAAAGGAATTTTTAAATATTTTTTCGAACTTATATTTTGATATTTTTGAATTAATATTTTAAACTAAAACATTTAAATTTAATATTAATTTAAAATTTTTGAGTGAAAAAGTATTTTTTAATTATTTGATTGAAATAGTATTTTCGAATTTTTATTATAACGGCATATTGTGAGTTTTATGTTTTTTTAATATTGTGAGTTTTATGTTTTTTTTGTTTTTCTTGTACTTGTCCAATTTAATTTATCAATTTTTAATTTATAGTAAACGAATATAATGCTAAAAATTGAAAATATGGAAAACTAAAAAAATGAAATTTTATCGATTTTTCGTTAGCTATAAAAAAATATAAAATAACTCAGCCCCCAGAATACTAAATATTTTTTCGTAACAAATAAAAAAATACCATCTGCCACCTAAGCATTGTTTCACTGCGGCTAGTGCAATGAAACATTGCTGGAGGACGTTGTTTTAAATGTAACGGTTCTTGCTCGCTTTATTTTTCTATTTTTTTTAAATGAATTTTTAAATATTTTTTCGAACTTAGATTTTGATATTTTTGAATTAATATTTTAAACTAAAATATTTAAATTTAATATTGAATTTAAATTTTTTGAATGAAAAAATATTTTTTAATTATTTGTTCGAAATAGTATTTTCGAATTTTTATTATAACGGAATATTGTGACTTTTATGTTTTTTTTAATATCGTGAGTTTTATTTTTTTTTTTACTTTTCCAATTTAATTTATCAATTTTTAATTTATAGTAAACGAATATAATGCTAAAAATTGAAAATGTGGAAAACTAAACAACAATGAAATTTTATCAATTTTTCGTTACCTATAAAAAAATATAAAACAACTGAGCCCCCGAAATGCTAAACATTTTTTCGTAACAAATAAAAAAAATAACCTTTGCCACCTATAGCATTGTTTCATTACGGCTAGTGCAATGAAATATTGCTATAGATGGCTCTTTAACCACCCGCCGCAATATTTTATATATGTTGGGGATGGGCTTAACACCTCCCGTAATGACTCATTGCGGGAGGGTTTTTTATTATTATTTTGTTCTAATTTGTTTTTTTAAAATTAAAAATTATTTATATAAAATATTTAATTCATCATAACTTCATTAAAGAGTACAAATGTGTTATTATACATAATTTTGACATATTTAAAATTTAAATTAAAATAGTTTGATTAGAATTTACTCAAAAAAGTTTTAGAGAAGACGACACCTTTCGATCAATAAACAATCATACTTGCAATACTCCATTCATACATTTCAGTTACTATCTTAGGTTTTTTTTATTTTTTTCATTAAAACTAATATTTTAATTATTTTTCCGATTATATATCTAATTTATTTTTAAATTTTTAACTCATTATACAATTGATAATAAATGGGAAGTAGTAATAAAATTAGAAAATATAGAACAAATGGTTGTTAAAATTAATTATATATTTTCTAACTCCGTTATTATCAGAAAAAAAATTAATTCATTAAATTATAATTTTTTGTTATTTTAAAAATTAAATAAAAACAGTAATCCTGCCGCATTATTTCATTGTGGTAGGTACATCCCGCAATGTCTGCAATGAAACAATGCGGGGAACCAGGTGGTTACTACAACCACCTGGGGTTGTGGACCAAAACCCATAAATACACGTATATATATATATATATATATATATATATGCGTGCACGTATGTGTGTTCTTTGTGTGTGTGTCTGTAGCAGCAAGTATGGCTGTTGATTTCATCTCGTGCTGTATTTTTCCGGTCAGCTCTGTTTTGCTTCTGGATGTTGTTGTATTGTTTCTGATTGTTCTCGCACGTGTGTGTGCGTGTTCTTGGCGGAATTGGGAATTTTACTAATTGAGTTTTATTTTAATTTCTGTAGAAAATAATTGAGTAATTTCGTGAAATAAATTTATTTTGTGCGGGATTTACAATTAATCGGTAGGATTTGCATTGGCAACCCGAATTTATTCGGGTACCCGTAAATTTTATCGCCGTCGGCGATTAGCCTCGGCGAGCCGACGGTGGACGGTGATGATTTTTATTTGAGTCCTACGAATAAAAACATAAAAATATGAATAATAATTATTAACTGAATTGTATCGGTGATTGGGATTGCAAATTGTGGTTGATTGTTGTTGTTGTGATTAGATTGTTGTTGTGATTTGACGTTGAATTGTTTCGACGGGTAGGCCGATAAACAAAGGATACGCTGCCCGATTTTCGAGAAATTAATTCCGAAAATATGGGAACGTAACCTATAATTATCGGAAACGTCGAACGAGAATATGTAATTAAATTTTACGAAACCTAATTACGTGTTGTGACAAGATATTTTATAAATAATCGATCACCCTATTTTTCAAAATGACGGGTATAACGACTCATATATTTCTTATTATTTTTATTATTTTATTATTTTGAAGTGTAATATTTGAATAAATAATTAAATAAAATACGTGTATTAGTTTTGGCAGCAGTGTGTTGATTTTTATTAATTATCTGTGATTTATTGATGCACATGACTGGAGTTGTGTAATTTATTATTAAGTTATATTGTTTTGTTTTGCGTTTAAAAGTGATTTTATTATAGTTTTAATTTCATAAATATTTGGATTGCCTCTAAAATTAGTTTTATGATTTTATAATTTCAATAATTATTTTTGGGATTTTATAAAATTGAGGAATTAATATTTTGTTAATTATTTATCTTTAAATAATTTTCTGATTGTGTTTATTTGTAAAATCCATATTCAATTCCAGAATTCTGCAAAAATCGCGAAACTCATATTTTATGAAGTTTATAATATTTTGAGAATTTTAAAATTATTTTGGAAATTTTCGGGATTAATTTCACCGCACCTTGTTTCGTTAAAATATAAAGTCGGAATAAAAAGTTGGTCCCCGGATATTCAGGATACGTGTTAACAACTTATAATAAGAAGTTAACACGTATCCAATTTTGCAGGACACGTGTTGGCTGCTGCTAACTCACAAACACACACATCAGGCATCACAGCCTTGTCTCTCTCTCTGGTGTCGCCCCTCTCTTTCGATCCTCTCCTTCTTCCTCCCCGATTTTCTTCCCTTTCTTGCTTTTAGTCGCCGCGGTTCTTAATTTTCCGGTGAGCCGCCACCTGATTTTTCCGGTTTGGCTTGGTTCTGTTACTATGTAATTGATATATATATATATATGTATATATTCACATGTATGTGTGTGTAGATGTGGTGCTGTGTGTGCTTAATTTATGTGTGTGTTGCAGCCGGTGTTTTTGCCGCCGGTTGCTGCCCTATTTTTCCGGTTATTGTTTGGCTGTTCTGTTTTCTTGCTCCTGTCGCTACGCGTGTGGCGCGTGTGGTTTGGCTTGGTTTTTAATATTTTTTATTAATTATCTCTGCAGGAATTTATTCGACTAATATTCGTGATAAAAATAAATTTTCTTACGGGAAAAATTATTTTGTAATCGGTGAAATTTTCGCGTTGGAATTGGAGTAATCGAGTGCCCCGAAAATTTTGCCGCCATTCGCGATGAATTTTTACGAGCGGACGGTGGGCGGTGATGAATTTATTCTGAGTACTAAATTTTATAAATAAATAAAATAATTGTTAGGTAATGAATCACACACAGAGGGAGGGGGTGAATGTGTTTTTCTGATTTTAGGCTTTTCTTGAAAGTTAATGGTTGAACAAAGTAAATTAAATCTTGTATAGAAAAGTGTTCATGCAGAATTTAAACTTGCAGAAAATAAAGAACATAAATCTTCAAAACTCACTTAATTTTTATATTAAAAATTAAGACTATTTTGCTACAAAATTTCTAAGCTCTTTGATGTTAAAGAGCTCAGCTTCTTCTTGAGAGTGATATAAGAGATTTGATCTAAATTGTTACTTCTAACTAGAGGACCAGTGTTAACTTTATAACTCAGTTAACTGCTGGTTTACACAGTGGATATAAAAATGTTATTAGCTTTTCTAAACTGTCACTTGTCATTTCTATTTATAGAAAAGCAAATCTTCCATTGTTGGCTTAGCATGTTTTTAGCATCCTGTGTTTATTTAATCTTCCTCTGTCAGTTAATCTTTGCCATTGATCTTGCACAATCTTCAAGCTGCTTTTTGTAGACTTGTCAATCCAGCTGTTGGATTGTTTGTTGATTGTTTATCTTGGATATTGAACTGATCTGTAATTCTGTACTTTGAGACTGTACCTCGAGATCTCCAGTTTGAATTAATAGAACACTTGACATCTCGATAAGTACATAGGCTTATCGAGATCTCTAGCACTCCATATTGAGTTTGGCTTGTAGAGGTCTTCAGCTTGTCGAGATCTCTAGTCTTCATATCTTCACTTTGACTTGTAGATATCTGTTATGGATAAAAAACTAAGGTTATTATTTGCTATATTTATTACTAAGATTCGGGAGCTCAAGGCCTTTAATGGCTGCTCTCGTGTTTCGTAGCTCAACTCTGCCTTTACGAGATGCCTACGTATCTCTGTGAATTAGAGAATCAAGCCAAAAAACGTCGTTCTGATTTGTGGGGCGAGACCCCTTATATAGATGTTGAGAGTCCTTGAATTGGACTTGGTATAAGAGACTTGGTGGGCAAGTCTCATAATTAGAATGGACTTTGGAGTCCTAGATAGTTGGAAACTGATTCCTTATCCTTTTAGGTCCCCTTGAGGCCAATCTACAAGGATTTATATCCCCACTAGGACTTATCTTAATAGCTGTTTTCCTCCTTTATTTATTAATTACGAAATTAATAAATAATCAGGGTTTTTGGGCCTTCTTTGTTCCATCAGGCCTGATCTGGTCCATCAGGCCTGATCAATGTGTTGACCTTCTTGGTCTGAATGTCATACATCTTCTTATTGGGCCTAGCAGCCCATACCTTGCAATATTTATTTATACAATCAGGATTTATTTATCCCTATCATTTGCCCCCCAACTTTTGGGAAACATTGATTAGGTTTCGAAAAAGTTAAGTCTATTCATTCTCTTACAGAGTTTCGTTTTTGTGCAAAGCGTGGAGCGACCTACACATTTACAACGATTTTTCCTTTATTTCTGGATTTTTCCCTAATTTTCTGGGATTTGTCCCTAATTTTCTGGGATTTATCCTAATTTTCTGGGATTTATCCTTAATTTCTGGATTTTCCCTAATTTTCTGGGTTTTTCCTAATTTCTGGATTTTCCCTAATTTTCTGGGATTTATCCCTAATTTCTGGATTTTCCCCTGATTTTCTGGGATTTATCCTAATTTCTGGATTTTCCCTAATTTTCTTCCTTAAAATCGATCAGGATGTATAAAAAATCGATCAGGATGTATACAAAATCGATTAGGATTCCTGACCGATTTCGATCAGGATCCTGATCGAATTAGCTCAGGAACTTACATTCTGGTCGACAGGATTCCTGATCGATTTCGATCAGGACTCTGATCGAATTGGCCTTCAAAGTGACACCCTAGTCGACTGATACATGGGCTTAATCGACCAGGATTCCTGATCGATTTCTATCAGGATTCTGATCGAATTAAGTGGCTTTCTACCATTCTGATCGAATAGAATATCGATCAGGACTCTCTTCTGTGTCGATCAGGACTCCGATCGATCTTAGGGGATTTCTTCCCTCCTATTCGAATGAGATATCGATCAGGATCCTTTTTTGCGTCGATCAGGACTCTGATCGAACTTAGGGGATTTCATCCCTCCTGTTCGAATAAGATATCGATCAGGACTCTCTTCGGCGTCGATCAGGACTCTGATCGAACTTAGGGGATTTCTTCCCTCCTGTTCGAATGAGATATCGATCAGGACTCTCTTCTGCGTCGATCAGGACTCTGATCGAACCAATTTAAAATTATGGTCGATTTTTGACCTTTCAAATTCCACAGAAGTTTCTAGATTATTCCTGATATTTCTGGTTGATGGGCTTTTAGGTTGGGCCTGGCTTAATGGGCCTAGAAATGCCTCGTATCCTGAGCTTTTCGCCTATATAAGTGTAGTGTGAAGTGAGAGTCCTCATTTCATCTCACATCTCTCATTTTCTCTCATAAACCTCTCTAGAGTTCTCTCCCTTTGAGAAGGCGATTTCCGGCGACCTCAGCCACCGCAACTCCACCTTTCTCAGGTTTTTCAGGGTTTCAAGCCTTCAACTGAAGCATATCAATGGCGGATCGTGACTTGGCTCATTTGCAGAAGATGAATGTCTCTAAGAGAGGTACAAACATTCAAATTCAATCTCCATATACTTCCCTACTTGATATGATTAACTCGAGGGGTGATGAATATCCCTCTCTATCTGAGTTAGATTCGTATAATCATGGTAACACCTTTCATGAGTTAGATGGTAGGATAGAGTCTATGAACACCCTGTACAGACTTCCACCCCACCTTAGGATTACTCCAGCCGCCCCTGGGGATAGGACTTGTAATTGGGAGGGGGATACTTTGTTTATCTATCGAGGAGCCCTGACCGCGGGTCTCAGGTTCCCATTCCATGAATTTATTCCTCGCTTACTTGCAGATGTACAAATTAACCCTTGTCAACTCCCTCCTAACGCTTGGAGGAACATTATCTGTTTTATGGTCCTTTGTCTTAGAAACAATTTTCCTCTTTCCGTAGCTGTCTTTAGGAAAGTTTTCCAATTCTATAATAGCGCCATGAGTCAACCAGGTTGGGTTTTAATTCGTCAACGGCCCAAAATCCCTCATATCTTTGATAGTAATTCCATAGTTGAGAATAACCCTAAATGGAGGGACGAGTTTGTGAGGCTGACCTGGGCTGGGGGTGATTGGGCCACACTCTTCCGTAGGCCCTTTTGCAAAGTGTCAGATGGGAGTCCAGGTAGCATCAGATTATCTGATGAGGAGGAGGTGGCCTACCAAGCCTTAATTTCGGATGATGGGAAAACAGACACCTGGACCCTTTTAGAGGAGTTTTCCTTGAAGAAAGTGGTCTCTCTCAGGCCAGTGATAAGGGTAAATTTATAACTGGATAACCATTTTTCCTTCCCTTTAATTGTAACATTTTATCTCTCCTGCAATTTAATATTCTTTCTATCTTTCTTTTTCAGCTTGCGAGGCCATCAATAATGTCAACAGGCCCAAGGAAGGGGAGTCAGGCCGTCAGAAGAGGGCCAAGCTAAACAAGGACCCCAGGAGCAAACCTGACGGTCCTTCTTTTCTTAAACCCCACGTCCCGGTGGTCGAGTTGGGGGACGATGTGGATCCTCCACTTAAGGCACATTCCTTCAGGCCTAACTGGGGCTTCAGGAGGAGCGATACGGTGGTTGGATCCACCAAACATGCTAAGGATTGGTCGTACCATTCCATCACTCCCCATGACTTTACTGACATTGTTACGGGGAGTGATATCGAGACTATTGAGCTTCTGGGTTCTCAAGCCCAAGCTGCGGTAACTTTCTTTTTTCTCTTTTTCTTTGAATCCCAACCTTCTCGTATTTCAACGAACTTGTGCTAACTCATACATATTTCTTTGCAGAGTAATACCTACTTCCAGGCGGCCCTCCACCAGGCTAGGTCCTGGAAGGGTAACTCAGATGGGTTTGAGAAAGAGATGAAGAAATGGGAAGAGAGAGCCAAGGTCCTGGAGAAGAAGCTGGACACGAAGAAAGAAGAGCTGGCTAAGGCTCATTCCGAGCTGGTGAAACTTAGGAGCGATAAGGATAAGCTCATTGATAACTACATGGATTCTGACAAGTTTAAGAATCTCATGGAGATTCATGATGAGGGTCTTTATTCCCTACAGTTTACTCAGGGATGGGATGCGGCCGTAAAGGCGGTTTCTGAGAAGCACCCGGGCTTAGTCGATCCTAAGGACTTTATAAGTCCCGAGCAGGCTGAGTCGGAGGAAAGCATAGAGGCCCTCTTCAACTCCCCTCAGCCAGATGATCGCATCTTGGATCCTAACACTGCTTCTCCTCCCGCTTCTCCTGCGAAGGATGCTGAAGGCGCTGATAAGGAGCAAGAGAATGAAGGCTCCCGCATGGAGGAGTAGTTTTTCTATTCTGTAATTTTATCCTTAACTTATGTCTGGACTTTTGTTTGTATTAAAACTTATTACCCTCCGGGGCTATTTTATATGCTACTTTCCTTATTTGCATTCTCTCCTTTATTTTTCCGATACTTTAATATTCAAACTTGGCTTAATGGGCCACACAAGTATTATCACAACTCAAACATCCATAGGTTGAAATAATTTTAAACTCTTCAATTTCAAGTCTGGTTTTCCAAAACCTTACATAATATGGGTTCGACCCTGATCTATAATAGCTAAAAAATAAAAATCCTATGCAAACAAAGCTTCAAGGTGCTTTTAAACCTACTTGTCACAATGACAAGTGAGAATCGTACTTTGACCATCTTACACGTAGTAAACCTTCAGGTTTTGTGCGTGCCAGGTTCTCGGGATTTCAAAACCATCCGTAGTCTCCAGCTTGTAGGTTCCTCTACCCTGAACGCTCTTGACTTTGTATGACCCTTCCCAATTTGGGGCAAGTTTCCCTTTCTGTCCTACCCCAGAAGCTTCTATCTTCCTCAAGACTAGGTCACCTTGTTTAAAGAACCTTTCTTTAACCCTTAAGTTGTAGTAGAATGAAGCTTTTTTCTGATATTCTACTATCTTTGCATGTGTTTTATCTCGCACTTCATCGATTAAATCCAGGGCTAACCTCTGCCCTTCCTCATTTTCTTCTGCATTGAAAGCCTGAATCCTTGGAGAGGAATGTGATATCTCTACTGGAACTACTGCTTCTGCCCCATATGCCAACATGAAGGGAGTTGCTCCTGTCGTGACTCTACAGGTAGTCCTGTAGGCCCATAATATTGGAAGTATTTCATCCACCCAATTATTTCTTGACTTCTCGATCCTCTTCTTTAGTCCATCCAGGATTATCCGATTTGCTACCTCTGCTTGCCCATTGGCTTGCGGGTGAGCCACAGAGGTGAATCGTAACTCAATTTCATTTTCTTCACAATACTTCTTGAATTCCTCATTGTTGAATTGTGTTCCATTGTCAGTGACGAGGATACAGGGAATTCCATATCGGCACATAATGTTTTCCCACAGGAATTGTGCAACCTGCTTAGTTGTGATTTTGGCCAAGGGTTTGGCTTCGATCCACTTGGTGAAATAATCAATGGCTACAATCAGAAACTTCCTTTGTGCCGTGGCCATAGGAAAAGGCCCTAGAATATCCATCCCCCACATAGCAAAGGGAATAGGCGAGTTGATAGAGGTCAGCATCTCAGGGGGTTGTCTAACAACTGGTGCATGCTTCTGACAGCGATCACACTTCTTCACATATTCTTTGGCATCAGCCATCATTTCTGGCCAATAGAAGCCTAAACGGGTTATCTTATGAGCCAAGGCCCTGCCCCCAAGTGTTGCCCACAAATACCTTCATGCACTTCCTTAAGAGCCAAGCGTGCCTCGCCGGGCCTGAGACACCTCAAGTAAGGAACCACGAAAGATCTCTTATACATAATTCCATCTATCAAGGAGTACCTTAGTGCTCGAATAGTTAACTTCCGTGCCTCAGTTGCATCGCTTGGCAACCAACCGGTCTGAATGTGAGCCTTGATGGGATCAATCCATGACGTCCCCAAGCCTATGGGAGCCACAAGCTTAACATCTATGCTTCGTGTCTTCAAAACACGGAAATACACACTTCCTGAACTTTCTTCAATCTCAGATGAAGCAAATTTTGATAGCGCATCTGCTTTAGCATTTTCTTCCCTTGGAATGTGTTCAACATGGCATTCATTAAATTGGGTCATCACAGCCCTTACTAGGCGAACATACTTAGCCATTGTATCATCCCTTGCCTCAAATTCTCCCTTTACCTGGGATATGATCAGCTTCGAGTCTCCACGGACCTTTAAGTTTTTGACTCTAAGTGTCCCAGCTAGACCAAGGCCAGCAATCAGGGCTTCATACTCTGCCTCATTGTTTGTGATTGGGAAGTCTAGCTTCATAGCATACTCAATTAAGAATCCATCAGGGCTTTGCAAAACCAACCCTGCTCCACTGGAATTTGTTTTTGATGCTCCATCAAAATAGAGAATCCAATATTCTTTCTCCTTATCATCCTTCTCCCTGTCCCCATTGTCGACTCCCTTGTCTATGGTATCTTCCTGCCCCCCGACTTCTTGGTCGGGTATGGTACATTCCACCACGAAGTCAGCTAGTGCCTGGGCTTTTATAGCCGTACGTGGCTTATACTTGAGATCGAACTCTCCCAACTCTATTGCCCACTTAATCAGTCTCCCACTTGCCTTGGGACTGTGAATGATATTTCTCAGTGGCTGATTTGTTAGCACTTCAATCTGGTGAGCTTGAAAATAAGGACGCAGCTTTCTTGAAGCCATTACCAAGGCTAAAGCGAATTTCTCAATAGTTGAATAATTCAACTCAGCACCATGCAAAATTTTGCTGACATAGTATACGGGTTTCTGGACTTTCAGTTCCTCCTTAACCAACACCGCGCTCAAGGCGCTCTCTGAAACAGCCAAGTACAAGAATAAAATTTCACTCAGAACTGGCTTGGCCAACAACGGGGCCTGGGCCATATACTTCTTTAACTCTTCAAATGCCTTCTGATTTTCCTCACTCCATACAAAGTCTTTAATGTTCTTTAGTGACTTGAAAAATGACAAGCACTTGTCTCCTGACTTGGAGATGAATCGTCCTAGCGCAGCAACCCTTCCTGTGAGCTTCTGAACATCCTTGATAGTTTTTGGTGGTTCCATGTCCAGGATCGCCTTTATTTTATCGGGGTTAGCCTCAATTCCTCTTTTTAAAACCATCAATCCCAAGAATTTTCCAGATCCTACTCCGAAAGCACACTTCGTAGGATTCAACATCATCTTGTGGTACCTCAGGACCTCAAAAGCTTCCCTTAAATGGGCTATATGATCAGTCTTTACTAGACTCTTCACTAACATGTCATCAACATAGACTTCCATAGTCTTACCAATAAGATCCTTAAAAATTCTATTCACCAACCTTTGATAGGTGGCTCCTGCATTCTTGAGACCAAACGCCATAACAAGATAACAATAAACACCAAAGTTAGTGATAAATGATACCTTTGGAATGTCATCCTTATGCATTTTGATCTGGTTGTATCCGCTAAATCCATCCATGAAACTCAGCATCTCATGTCCAGCAGTGGCATCAATCAAAGTATCAATTCTAGGCAGCGGAAAACAGTCTTTGGGGCATGCATCATTCAGATCAGTGAAGTCTATACACATCCTCCACTTTCCATTAGCCTTCTTCACCATTACAGGGTTTGCTAACCACTCCGGAAATTGAATCTCCTCAATGAAACCAGCCTCTAAGAGCTTTTCTACTTCCTGTTTTATAGCCTCTTGTCTTTCCGGGGCAAAAATTCTTTTCTTTTGTTTCACTGTCTTCCGACTTGGATCCACGTTTAGCTTGTGAGTAATTAACTCCGGGTCTATGCCTGGCATATCAGCTGCTGACCATGCAAACACATCACTATTTTCTTGCAAAAATTTCACTAACTTCCCTCTAAGGGGCTCCTCTAATGTGGCTCCAATGAAAGTCATCCTCTCAGGATTCTCGGGGTCTAAAGGAACCGAAACCAATTCTTCTGCTGGCCTTCCTCTATTCTCATCATTTTCTCGAACATCCATATCTTCAATAGGAAGGACCTGCCCCCCGACTCCATTTGCCCTCAAAGAGGCCACATAACAGCTTCTAGCCATTTTTTGATCTCCTCTCTCTTCTCCAATCCCGTTTCGGGTGGGAAACTTCATGACTGAATGGTAGGAAGAGGGGACTGCCTTAAAAGCATGTATCCCTGTTCTCCCCCATGATAGCATTATAAGTTGAACTAGCCTTTACCACCACGAAATCCAGCATCTGCGTTGCTTGCCTTGGTTCCGTACCTATGGTGGTTGGCAATTTGATTATCCCTTCCACAGGACATTCTACTCCAGCAAATCCATATATCGGCATATCGGTTGGTGTCAACTGGGAGTCGTTATACCCCATTCTTAGAAAGGTGTCATGGAGCAAGATATCCACAGAAGCACCATTATCCACAAGGACCCTCTTAACCGGGCTATTTCCTATTATTGGTGTTATGACCAGCGGGTCGTCATGGGGAAACTTCACACCCTCTAGGTTGGAATCATCAAAAGCCAATGTTACTTCTGTCCTGGCCCTCTTCGGGGCTTCTCCAACAATATGCATAACCTCCCTAGTATATGCCTTTCTGGAATTTTTGGACAATCCAGCAGCAGTTGGACCTCCAAAGATCGTGTTTATCACAGGTCCTCGAGGGCGTCGCGGTCCTCCAAAAATTGCATTTATAACCGGCCTTCTAGGTTGGGGATTCCGCCCCTGATCGTCTTGGTCCCTCCTACGATCTTCAAAGTTCTTCCTTCCATTATTATTTCTGTCCCCTCCATCTCCAGTATACTTGTTCAATCTTCCTTTTCGAATCAAAAACTCAATTTCATCTTTCAATTGCCTACACTCATCGGTGTCATGGCCAACATCTTTGTGAAACCTGCAATACTTGCCCTTATCTAGCTTGGCGGGATTAGCCTTCAAGGGCTTAGGCCAGCGAATATCTCTGTCTTTCTCAATCTCCATCAAAATCTGACTTCTAGGAGCATTCAGCTAAGCGTATTCAGTGAACTTTTGCCCAGGTCCTCCCCTCTTGGGGGTTGAATCAGGGTTTTGTTCGGTTCAAGGATATTTGTCCTTTGCAATATATTCTAAATCAGTTTTCCGTTTCTTGCCTCCAGTGGGCTCATTACTTACTACGGTCTTCCTCATACTTTCTTCAACCTTGATATACTTCCCTGCCCTCTCTTGGAGCTGCAACATGCTTTCAGGGGGACGTTTGGCCAAGGACATCTTAAAAAACTCGTCCCTAGTTCCTTGTTGCAGTGCTATCATGGCTACCTTATCATCAAGGTCCGGGACTTTTAAAGCCTCCTTTGTGAAACGATTCAGGTAATCTCTCAAGGATTCCTTAGCTCCCTGCACAAGACTCATAAAAGATGCTGAACTTTTCTCATGGACTCTTCCACTGATGAATTGCTTAATAAAAGCCTGACTTAATTCTCTGAACGATCCAATAGAATTTGGGGGTAAGCGACTGTACCATCTTTGAGCCATACCCGACAGGGTTTGAGGGAAGGCCCGACACTTAATAGCGTCATTCACGGGTTGCAGCAGCAGTGCATTAGAGAATGTCCTGACATGGTTAGCGGGGTCTCCGGTGCCATCATAGGCTTTGATAGTGGGCATCTTGAATTTCCTTGAGATATGGGCATTCATTATTTCTTCTGTGAAGGGTGGAGTTGGATCATCAGGGTCTCCAAGGGGAAGGAGATTGCTTGGATCAGTTCTTGGAAAGACAGCCCTTCTTCGTACCGGACCATCCAGGTCTATGACAGGAGGAGGATTTCTCCCCCTAGGAGGCATCTGGGGTCTGGTGGCCTGGTGAGCTTCCAAGTCACGCCTCAGCCTTTGGATCTCAGCCTCATGAGCCCTTATCCTTTCCTGCACTTCCTGGGGATTCGCCCCTTGGGTGCTTCGAGAGCGTTGCCTTCCATCGGCCATCGGCTTCTTGCCTGGACGTCTCCTTCTTGGGGCCACTTCATCATCCGAAGATTCGGAATCTCTCTCAGTGTAAGGACCAGAAAATTCCCGATCCTCGGGGATAGGAGCCAAACCTCGTATATAAGGGGGTGATTGCCCCCGTGCTTCACTTCGCCCAGCATATCCACTTCCTCCAACCTCGGGGTAAAGGGGCATCCCATAAGGGGGGTTAGTGGTAACAACAGTTGAATATTCATACCCGACGGGTCAGGAATTCACAGGTATATGTACTTGTTGAACTTGAGGATTCGTACCTTGAATAGTCGGGGGAGTCGTCCCTTGTGGCTGAGATTGAGTTGCCCCTATCTGGGTTTCCGCTTGAGTAGATGCATAAGTTGAGTGGGGAGGAATCTCCACGGTTGACGAAATCACCTGAGTTGTCCCTGATGGTGTTCCCTCCTCCAGAGTGCTAGTTGTTCTCCGTGTTCTCGCCATGGTTGTTGTTCGTCTTCCCACAGACGGCGCCAAATGTTATGGATAAAAAACTAAGGTTATTATTTGCTGTATTTATTACTAAGATTCGGGAGCTCAAGGCCTTTAATGGCTGCTCTCGTGTTTCGTAGCTCAACTCTGCCTTTACAAGATGCCTACGTATCTCTGTGAATTAGAGAATCAAGCCAAAAAAACGTCGTTCTGATTTGTGGGGCGAGACCCCTTATATAGATGTTGAGAGTCCTTGAATTGGACTTGGTATATGAGACTTGGTTGGCAAGTCTCATAATTAGAATGGACTTTGGAGTCCTAGATAGTAGGAAACTGATTCCTTATCCTTTTAGGTCCCCTTGAGGCCAATCTACAAGGATTTATATCCCCACTAGGACTTATCTTAATAGCTGTTTTCCTCCTTTATTTATTAATTATGAAATTAATAAATAATCAGGATTTTTGGGCCTTCTTTGTTCCATCAGGCCTGATCTGGTCCATCAGGCCTGATCAATGTGTTGACCTTCTTGGTCTGAATGTCATACATCTTCTTATTGGGCCTAACAGCCCACACCTTGCAATATTTATTTATACAATCAGGATTTATTTATCCCTATCAATATCTCTGAGTTCTCGAATGAATGTAGGCTTGTCGACAACTCTGAGTTCTCTAGTGAAGGAATGACTTGTCGATATCTCCAATCTTTAGTTCTTCAAATTGGCTTTTCGATATCTTCTTGAGTTCTCGAGTAGCTTTCCTGACTTCTCCACTGTGACGGCCTCAACCCCAAGGTCAGGGGCTGACGTCACCAAAAATATGATAAATTATAACAAAAACTGCTAAATAAACTTTATTATAACACACGACCCCAACCAGGAGCCGAAACAGGTTCAAGTACTATTTAGGTTACAACAAACACACTAACTTATTCAAAACCATACACTCTCACTTATTACAGCAACTAATCAGACCTCAGGGTCTGATACAAACTACCTCAGAGGAGCCGGGACCGGAGGCTGACACTCTACGCTGACCTGGTCTTCTAGACATCTGCAATAAATAAATACAAAACAAGCTGCAAGGGTGAGCAATCTATTACTCAACAGTACCTCTATATGAATAACCAGTAACAAATTGTATAAAACAACACAGGAACAGATATTAAACTGATATACGAGAAATCTGTAAAACAGGTATAAACTGGATATCAAAACTAGCATGCTTTGCAAAATAACATCATCTGTAGTGTGCTTTGTAAAAATACCAGAGTTCAATTTTAGCATGCTATTTCCTTTCCAAAACCACTGTCCATTGCTGGACCAATAAATCACCGGTCCCGTTACGGGGACTATAAACTATTCCAACTTTATCAGATATATAAAAGATGATGAATTCTAGGGACAGCTGATCAGTCTATCCCACCACAAATTTCGTTCTGGAACTCAGAGACTAGCTAGGTCTCTGTCACACTGGACTAAGCGGACTACCAGTGCGCGCATCCGACTTAGCCTCTTACGCAACCATGCTGGGCCGTTACCTAATAACGGACCTCTTACGCCAACTGACCATCCAATATCTGATTTATTTTTATCCAATTTCCAAAACCATTTACACCTATCTCTTTTTAAAACATTACAGCACACATTCTAAAATCCCTTTTTAATCTTAATCATAATCTAGGCAATTTCAGAAGTTACTTTTTCCCCAAAACCTCAATTAACAAAACATATTTAATACGGGGAATACGTAACTTAAAACGTTCTGTTCCAGTATCTATTTTAAATAAACAACTATTCATATATACTGAATTGTAAAAGATTAGTTCAGGGGTACTTGCCTTGTGAAGCTTTGCACTAACTTTGGCTTAACTCTAATTGACTTGAGCTACCGGGTCCTTTGACTCGAACCTACGAAATTGAAACATCCTAGGTTAGACATCCGATTATGCTTGACTTTTCCTCACTAACTAATTACCCATCGCTATAATTTTCGACTCGTAAATATATTAATATCAATAACATATACTTAATAGTGGTGCACATAGCAATCAGAGTTTAATTTATATTAAACGAGGTATATGAACTCAATTTATAATATAAGGCTATTTTTAGAAAAATTGGACAGCGACTCCTCTGTTTATAGGTCTACCCGTCGAAACATCAATCGACGTCAAATCCCAACGAAATCAATTTGAATCGTCACATAGCTAAATTTTAGTCCTAAATATAATTTATACAAATTTTATTTATTAAAATATTTAGGACTCAGAACATCGTCATCACCGTCCACCGTCCACTCGTAACGAGTCATCGCGGTACGACGGCAAAATTTATTGGTGCCCGAGAATATACGGGTGTCCGAATAAATTTCACCGATTATTAAAATTGTTTTCCCACGCGAATTATTAGTAATATCACGAACATTAATCAAATAATTCCTGCAGAAAATCGAAAAATAATAATTAAAAGTCGAGAGTGAACAGAACAAAGCACCCGCGCGTGGGTAACACGCGGCACCATCACAGCCACGCCAAAACACAGACCGGTCGGGAACCATCCCCGAAAACACACACACACACACAACGCAATACTTACACACACAATAGATACACATGCATACACACATATATTTCCGAATATGACTGAATCAAATCGATACCCAAAACACGATTAAAGGAAATGGCCGGATTAATTATCGGAAAAAGAAGCAACTGGAGGAACAGTGCTGGAAAATGAGAAACGGAAAGAACAGAAGAGGCGATGGAAAGAAAGAGGAGAGAAAGAGGAGAATAAGAGAAAGAGAGATGAGAGAATTTAGAGAGGAAGAGAGATGATGCAGCCAAACTACCACCACACTTCTGCTTACCAAGCCGCATGTCAAAATAAAAGAGACACATGGCTATTCCTGAATTAAGCCCGATTTATAACACCGAAATGTACCAGTAACGATTTATATTGCACGCAAGAATCCCCGAAACTCGAAATTAACGGAATGAGGTGCGAATGAAACAACCTCCGAAAATTACGAAAACAGCACTAAAATATTATAATTATCCCGAAGTAAATAAAAACGTAAATTTCGAAATTTTTAAATAATTTTTAAGGTACGCTTTATACCCGCTTTTTAACGAATAACAAAACAACGCGCGGGTAAAACGATTTCCGAAAATTTCCAAAATAATTTTAAAATTCTCAGAATAATACGAACTTAATAAAATATAAGTTTCATAATTTTTAAAGATTCCCATAATTAAATATGGATTTTAGCATTTAACACACTCATAAAATCATTTAAAAATGAATAATTAACGAAATATTGATTTCTCAATTTTATAAAGTCCTAAAAATAATTATTGAAATTATAAAATTAGAAAAAAAAAAATTAAAGACAATCCAAATATTTATGGAATTAAAATTACAATAAAATCACTTTTACAAGCGAAATAAAATCATATGACTCACCAATAAATCAAAAAAAAAAATTCCAACCACATATCCATAAATCATAAATAATCAAATGACAACCAGTAACCGCTGCCAAAATAAATACACACCCTTTTATTTATTTACTTAAACTTTTATTACACTTCCAAATATTAGAAATAAAATAAAATTAAAAAATAAAAATACACGAGTCGTTATATCCTTTCCCCCTTAAAAAGATTCTGTCCCCGGAATCTAACTCAACTAAACAAATGAGGATATTTATCAAGCATATCTGATTCTAGTTCCCAGGTAGACTCTTCTACCCTAGGGTTTCTTCAAAGTACTTTAACTATAGGAATAAATTTATTTCTAAATACACGCTCCTTATGATCTAATATTTGGATTGGCTGCTCCACATAGGATAAATCTGATTGAAGCTCGATTGGTTCATATTCAATTACTTGATTCGAGGCAGGAATATACGGCTTCAACATTGACACATGAAATACATTATGGATATGTTGCCATTGCGGGGGTAACGCTATCTCGTATGCTACTTTTCCTATTTGCTTCAAAACTTCAAATGGTCCTATATATCTCGGACTCAGTTTACCCTTCTGACCGAACCGAACCAATCCCTTCCATGGCGAAACTTTTAGTAATACCAATGATCCTATTTCAAATCTTATGTCTTTTCTATGCAAATCTGCATTCTTTTTCTGTCTATTCGGCGCGGCTTCCAATCTTTTCCGAATTAACACCACTGCTTCTTTTGTCTGCTGCACTAATTCAGGTCCTAAAACTTTCTTTTCTCCTATCTCATCCCATTATAGAGGTGATCTATACTTTCGTCCATATAAAGCTTCGTAGGGTGGCATTCCAATGCTGGCATGGTAACTATTATTATAGGAAAATTCTATTAATGGTAAATGGTCGTCCCAACTTCCCTTGAAATCTAAAGCACATACCCTTCACATATCTTTGATCGTCTGAATCGTTCTCTCACTTTGGCCATCAGTTTGAGGATGATAAGCGGTGCTCATATTTAATTTAGTTCCTAAACACTCTTGAAACTTTGTCCAAAATCTTGAATTAAATCTTGGATCTCGGTCTGATACTATAGACACAGGTACCCCATGCTTGGAAACTATCTCATCTAAATATATTTTAACTAGCTTTTCCAGAGAATACTTTTCATTAATTGGGAGGAAATGCGATGATTTGGTCAATCTATCAATAATTACCCAAATGGCATCGTGATTCGATCATGTCTTCGGCAAGCCTACCACAAAATCCATTACAATTTCTTCCCACTTCCACTGTGGAATTTCTAGAGGTTGCAACAATCCACTGGGTCTTTGGTGCTCTGCTTTTACTCTCTGACACACGTGACACTTGCTAACCCACTCCACAATCTCTTTCTTCATTCCTGGCCACCAGAAGTGTTTCTTTAAATCTTGGTACATCTTCGTGCTACCAGGGTGAATAGAAAACCTAGAATTGTGTGGTTCATGCAATATTTCATTCTTTAGTTCTGCTACGTTAGGAACCCAGATACGAGAGGAAAACTTGCATAGACCGCGATTATCCTTTTGAGTACATAATTCTTCTCCTGTCAGATCTTCCAATTCTCGTTCCATAAATCCTTCTTGACATCTTTTAATCTTTTCCATTAACGCTGGCTGGAAAGTAATCTCGTATAACGATTCCCGGTTTTCACCTGATACTCGAATTTTGATTTCCATCTTTTCCAAGTCCTGTGCTAATTCATTCGCGATACGGGCCATGTTTAATTTTTCTTTTCTACTAAGGGCATCGGCTACCACATTAGCCTTACCTGGGTGATAGTTAATTGAACAGTCATAGTCCTTAATCAACTCCAACCATCTCCTTTGTCTCATGTTTAAGTCCTTTTGGGTGAATATATACTTTAATCTTTTATGATCCGTGTAGATATCACACTTCTCTCCGTACAAGTAATGACGCCATAACTTCAAAGCAAACACTATAGCCGCCAACTCAAGATCATGAACTGGATATTTCTGCTCGTGGGGCTTTAACTGCCTAGACGCATACGCAATAACCTTATCATGTTGCATTAGCACACAACCTAATCCTTTAAGAGAAGCATCACTATAAATCACGAAATTCCCGGTTTCATCTGGTAATGCTAAGACCGGTGCTGTCACTAGTCTTTTCTTTAGCTCTTGAAAGCTTTCTTCACATTTCTCCGTCCAAACAAATCTCTCATTTTTCCGTGTCAGCTTGGTCAATGTGGTTGCAATCTTGGAAAAGTCCTTAACAAATCTTCGGTAATAGCCTGCTAATCCAAGAAAACTTCTAATTTCCGTTGGGGTCTTTGGTTGCTCCCATCTGGATACCGCTTCAATCTTTGTAGGGTCTACCTTAATACCATCTTTACCAACTATATGACCTACAAACTGAACTTCCTCCAACCAAAATTCACACTTTGAGAACTTAGCATATAATTGTTTTTCTCTCAACCTTTGTAATGCAATCCTTAGATGTCTGGCATGGTCGTCTTTGGTCTTTGAATAGATGAGGATGTCATCAATAAATACAATAACAAATTTATCCAAGTACTCCTTGTACACCCGGTTCATTAAATCCATAAAAGCTGCTGGCGCATTAGTCAACCCAAATGACATCACTAGAAACTCGTAATGGCCATATCTGGTTCGAAAAGCAGTCTTCGGTATATCTTCAGGCTTGATCGTCAACTGATGATAGCCCGATCTTAAGTCGATCTTGAAAAAACAACATGCTCCTTTCAGTTGATCAAATAAATCATCAATCCTGGGTAGGGGTACTTATTCTTGATGGTTAACTTATTCAATTCTCCGTAGTCAATACACAATCTCATGCTTCCATCTTTCTTTTTCACAAACAATACTGGCGCACCCTACGGAGATACACTTGGTCTGATTATCCCTTTATCCAAAAGTTCCTGAAGTTGTTTAGCTAGTTCTTTCATTTCTACTGGGGCCATACGGTAAGGTGCCTTTGAAACTGGTTCTGCTCCCGGAATCAAATCAATAGAAAACTCAATCTCCCGATCTGGTGGTAATCCTGGTAACTCGTCTGGAAACACATTTGAAAATTCATTAACTACCGGAATCTTCTTCAATTCAGGTATTCTCTTCTCAGTATCCACAACATGAGCTAAGTATGCTTCACAACCTTGTCTTAATAACTTCTTTGCTTCCAAGATAGAAAGAAATTGCTTGTCTTGTTTTTGTCCTTGATAAACTATCCTTTTGTTGTCTTCTGAATATAACAAAACTTTCTTTTTCTTATAATCAATATTTACCTTATGCCGAGACAACCAATCCATTCCTAAAATTATATCAAACTCTCCTAACTGAAAAGGTATTAGATCCATCAAAAAGAAATGCCCGCAAATTTTTATTTGACATCTAGGGCAGAACTGGTTTACTGAGACTTTATCCTAATTAGCTACCTCTATTGATAAGGGCTCATCTAAATTTTCCAACATCAAATTCATTTTACTTACACATTCTTTAGATATAAAGGACTTAGATGCTCCTGAATCAAATAAAACCTTAACATGCACTAAATTTAGAGAAAGCGTACCTGCAACCACATCTGAGTCTTGAGCATTAGATTTCTTGGTCATTTTAAAGGTTCTGGCTCTCGCTGTACTAGTTGCTGGTCCTTGAGATTCATTACCTCCTACATTACCCTGAGTAGCCGTCTTGCAGTTTCTGGAGATGTGCCCAACCTTACCACACCTGAAGCAAGTGACTCCGACATTTCCTGGGTTATATTCTGACGCGTAATGACCCTTTTTATCGCATTTAAAACACTGGACATTCTTCCAACACATACCACTATGCTTTTTACCACATAACTTACAATCCACAACTGGTCTGGTTGACTGGACCGGGGCGGAGGCAACTGAAGTGACACCTGAATTTGTTTGAGCCATACCTTGCCTTCTAAATCTCCAATTCTTATTCTGGCCAAACTTCCTTGGGAACTTCTGACTGGACTCTTCCTGGTCTGCATTAGCTGTACCACTTTCAAACTTTCTTTTCCGATCACCCCTTTCCTTGGAGGCCAACTTCTGATCACTCTCTATCACCACGGCGGCTTGAACTACATAGGTATATGTCTTAAGTTGCAAGGCTACCACTCCCCTACGAATTTCCGGCTTTAGTCCTTGCTGAAATCTCCTAGCTTTCTGAATCTTAGTGTTTACATATCCAGGGGCTAGTCGAGCCAACTCTGTAAACTTGGCCTCATACTCAGCCACACTCCTTTCTCCCTGCTTCAATTCCAAAAACTCTATTTCCAACTGACTCTACAAACAATTTGGAAAATACTTTTCTAGGAACAGCTCCGTGAATCTAGCCCAAGAAACAGGGCCTTCTCCTTCTAAAGCACACGCAGATTCCCACCAAAAACTTGCTTCACCCTTCAGAAAATAACTAGCATAATCTGATTTAGAATCATCATTCACCTGAGTAAGGGTGAAGGCTTTCTCTATTTCTTTAAGCCAAATTCTAGCAGCAATCGGGTCTACCTCGCCCTTAAACTCTGGGGGTTTAACTGACTGAAAAGACTTGAAACTAACAGTCTGGTTCGGTTCTCTTGGCTGGGGTTGATGTTGAAGCTGTAACTGTTGTTGGATTTGTTGATGTTGTTGTTGTATAAATTGCTGCTGTTGTTGCTGCTATTGTAGGAATTGCTGTTGCTGTTGCTGGAATTGTTCTTGCTGCTGAGCCATCTGATTAGACTGTTGGCGCAGCAAATCTAGTAATCCATCCATGACTGGCCCCCCTTCAGAGTTCCTACTAGAGGAATTGGACGGGAAATTTTTCTTGGGAGGCATTCTCCTGAAACACAACAAAAAGGTTTTATATGAAAATTGTGCCCCTGGGTAGCAACAGTTTTATGCATCAGAAGAATGCAGTCGCAATTAAATATTCCCTTCCCTGTTTATTTGGGGTCCACCCATGATGCATAACCAAATTTGACAATCCAGAAACAATTACAACAATAACAATAACAACAATAACAAAAGTGCAATAAAATAAAACCGACAACCGTAATATCAGAAAATAGTAGTACAACAATAGTACAAATCCATCTAACAACTACAGTACAACAATCATAGCATACTAAGTACACAACAAAATTGGCTGTCATAGCAGCCCTGCCTAATACAAGCTACAATACAAAGAAAATATACATAAGAAAAACATCCACAGAACTCCTGTAACTAACTCCGAGCTCTGTATCTCACTCCTGCAAGTCTAAACTAGCCACTGCCACTGCCACCAATGGATCCTAACTCAAATACCAACCAGTTCACAAGATCCTGGTACTGAACAGCTCTAAACTCGGAGCTAATGAAACGGTCAATGGTCCGAGCTCTCTCTACTGCAGCCTGAGTCAAGGATCAAACTCTCTCCTGCACATCTGGGGAAGGGGCAGGAATACCCTGGAAAGGCCTGACCGGAATCTGGTTAAGCTGAGCTGCTAACCCTGGGCTCTGCTCTCTGATCAAAGACTGGTTCACCACTCGATGAACATGGTAAAGGATCAGGGAGGATGTACCTGAAGGAACAGAGGGAGAAACAGGTGGTCTCGAGGTGGAGGAACTAGGACCACATCCTGGAGGGAAATCCCTAACAGCCGACACTGACCTTCGTATCCAGCGAGGACAGATACTAGGTCCTGACACACCTCCTGGTACAACTGGAGGAACAGGTGGAGGAGGCATGGAAGTCTCCTCAGCTACAACATCCAAGGTCCGCTCAGAATCTGAATCATCTGAGTCTGACGGGTTTCCCCGAGAAGGAGAACTGGAGATCACTATAGGCCACTGCCAATCATAACAATATACAGGAAAGACAGAACAAGGTTAGGGCAAGTCTATTAAAATATTAATAGATGCCAGGGTAACGCCGTCGAAACCCTCGACTTACACTTAAGGTTGCTCCTCGACATGAGTTGCTGACTCACACTATAGGACATAATTCCTACACCTTACTAACTCATCTCTTAACCTAAATTAGGGACTTGAACCTGCGGCTCTGATACCAACTGTGACGGCCTCAACCCCGGGGTCAGGGGATGACGTCACAAAAAATATGATAAATTATAACAAAAACTGCTAAATAAACTTTATTATAATACACGACCCCAACCAGGAGCCGAAACAGGTTCAAGTATTATTTAGGTTACAACACACACACTAACTTATTCAAAACCATACACTCTCACTTATTACAGCAACTCATCAGACCTCAGGGCCTGATACAAACTACCTCAGAGGAGCCGGGACCGGAGGCTGACACTCTACGCTGACCTGGTCTTCTAGACATCTGCAATAAATAAATACAAAACAAGCTGTAAGGGTGAGCAATCTAATGCTAACAGTACCTCTATATGAATAACCAGTAACAAATTGTATAAAATAATACAGGAACAGATATTAAACTGATATACGAGAAATCTATAAAATAGGTATAAAATGGATATCAAAACTAGCATGCTTTGCAAAATAACATCATCTGTAGTGTGCTGTGTAAAAATACCAGAGTTCAATTTTAGCATGATATCTCCTTTCCAAAACCACTGTCCATTGCTGGACCAATAAATCACCGGTCCCGTTACAGGGACTATAAACTATTCCAACTTTATCAGATATATAAAAGAGGATAAATTCTAGGGACAGCGGATCAGTCTATCCCACCACAAATTTCGTTCCGGAACTCAGAGACTAGCTAGGTCTCTGTCACGCTGGACTAAGCGGACTACCAGTGCGCGCATCCGACTTAGCCTCTTACGCAACCATGCTGGGCCGTTACCTAATAACGGACCTCTTACGCCAACTGACCATCCAATATCTGACTTATTTTTATCCAGTTTCCAAAACCATTTACACCTATCTCTTTTTAAAACATTACAGCACACATTCTAAAATCCCTTTTTAATCTTAATCATAATCTAGAGATAGGCAATTTCAGAAGTTACTTTTTCCTCAAAACCTCAATTAATAAAACATATTTAAATACGGGGAATACGTAACTTAAAACGTTCTGTTCCAGTATCTATTTTAAATAAACAACTATTCATATATACTGAACTGTAAAAGATTAGTTCAGGGGTACTTGCCTTGCGAAGCTTTGTACTAACTTTGGCATCCGATTATGCTTGACTTTTCCTCACTAACTAATTACCCATCGCTATAATTTTCGACTCGTAAATATATTAATATCAATAACATATACTTAATAGTGGTGCACATAGCAATCAGAGTTTAATTTATATTAAACAAGGTATATGAACTCGATTTATAATTTAAGGCTATCTTTAGAAAAATTGGACAACGACTCCTCTGTTTATAGGTCTACCCGTCGAAACATCAATCGACGTCAAATCCCAACGAAATCAATTTGAATCGTCACATAGCTAAATTTTAGTCCTGAATATAATTTATACAAATTTTATTTATTAAAATATTTAGGACTCAGAACATCGTCATCACCGTCCACCGTCCACTCGTAACGAGTCATCGCGGTACGGCTGCAAATTTTATTGGTGCCCGAGAATATACGGGTGTCCGAATAAATTTCACCGATTATTAAAATTGTTTTCTCACGCGAATTATTAGTAATATCACGAACATTAATCAAATAACACGCGCGTGGGTAACACGCGGCACCATCACAGCCACGCCAAAATACAGACCGGCCGGGAACCATCCCGGAAAACACACACACACAACGCAATACTTACACACAATAGATACACATGCTATCACGCATATATTTCCGAATATGACTGAATCAAATCGATACCCAAAACAAGATTAATTACCGGAAAAAGAAACAACTGGAGGAACAGTGTTAGAAAACAAGAAACGGAAAGAACAGAAGAGGCGATGGAAAGAAAGAGCAGAGAAAGAGGAGAATATGAGAAAGAGAGATGAGAGAATTTAGAGAGGAAGAGAGATGATGTAGCCAAACTACCACCACACTTCTGCTTACCAAGCCGCGTGTCCAAATAAAAGAGACACGTGGCTATTCCTGAATTAAGCCCGATTTATAACACCGAAAATGTACCAGTAACGATTTATATTGCACGCAAGAACCCCCGAAACTCGAAATTAAAAGAATGAGGTGTGAATGAAACAACCTCCGAAAATTACGAAAACAGCACTAAAATATTATAATTATCCCGAAGTAAATAAAAACGTAAATTTCGAAATTTTTAAACAATTTTTAAGGTACGCTTTATACCCGCTTTTTAACGAATAACAAAACAACGCGCGGGTAAAACGATTTCCGAAAATTTCCAAAATAATTTTAAAATTCTCAGAATAATACGAACTTAATAAAATATAAGTTTCATAATTTTTAAAGATTCCCATAATTAAATATGGATTTTAGCATTTAACACACTCATAAAATCATTTAAAAATGAATAATTAACGAAATATTGATTTCTCAGTTTTATAAAGTCCTAAAAATAATTATTGAAATTATAAAATTAGAAAACAAATTTTAAAGAAATCCAAATATTTATGGAATAAAAATTATAATAAAATCACTTTTACAAGTGAAATAAAATCATATGACTCGCCAATAAATCAAAAAAAATAAATTCCAACCACATATCCATAAATCATAAATAATCAAATAACAACCAGTAATCGCTGCCAAAATAAATACACACCCTTTTATTTATTTACTTAAACTTTTATTACACTTCCAAATATTAGAAATAAAATAAAAATAAAAAATAAAAATACACGAGTCGTTATATCCTTTCCCCCTTAAAAAGATTTTGTCCCCAGAATCTAACTCAACTAAACAAATGAGGATATTTATCAAGCATATCTGATTCTAGTTCCCAGGTAGACTCTTCTACCCTAGGGTTTCTCCAAAGTACTTTAACTATAGGAATATATTTATTTCTGAGTACACGCTCCTTACGATCTAATATTTGGATTGGCTGCTCCACATAGGATAAATCTGATTGAAGCTCGATTGGTTCATATTCAATTACTTGATTCGAGGCAGGAATATACGGCTTCAACATTGACACATGCAATATATTATGGATATGTTGCCATTGCGGGGGTAACGCTATCTCGTATGCCACTTTTCCTATTTGCTTCAAAACTTCAAATGGTCCTTGTTGTGAATATGTTGTGTACTTGATGATTACCTAAACAAAACACCTAAGTAGATTTTACTTAGTGATATAATGTAGCACTCGACGAATAAGAATTATAGTCTCGACAGATAACTCATTATAGTCCCGACGGATGATTAACTTATTATCCATCGAGTGAGTAGCTTATGTAATAATAAGTTTGTAGCACAGTGTTGTATGCACCTTTGTATAGAATCTGGAGTAGCATATAAGTCATGTTGACTTTAACTAGATATGCAGAATAGGTAAATTAACTGTACATAAGCAATGTCTTGTAATTCTATATAAGTGAAATGAAGTCAAGTGACAAAATAGCTACCAACAGATGATTAACAAAGCTTCGACGGATGACCAAAATAGCTACCAACGGATGCTTAACAAAGCTTCGACGGATGATCAAATGACTAACAACGGATGTTTAACATAGCAGTCGACGGATGTTTAACATAGCAGTCGATGGATGATCAATTAAGTCATCGACGGATGATCTGAAAGTCGACAGATGATCATATCAAGATTCAAACATCAGTTGAACAGTGAAAGCTGACACACATCCGTTAAGTTGGATACAAGTACACTGTGGAAGCCCATTAACTGGGTAATAAAGGACGAAAAGCAGCAAAGATCAAGACTGTTAGATTTTATATTTGTTCAGTTCTTTTGACTTTGTAATCTTGGTAATATATAAACCAAGAGAGTAGCAAATAGAAAAACAACTGAGATAGCTAAAAAACAACAACAGAGAAATCATTGTAAGCACTATCCTTAGCATTTCCTGTGTTCTTAGCAGTTCTATTTTGTAAGCAGCTATGAGGATTTCTGCACACAGAGTCCTCTCGATATATTAAATATATCTCTGGTGGAATTGTTTAAATCCACCAGAAAGTTTTTAAAGACTCTTGTTTTTGATTACTTATGTTTTGATTCATTCAAGTTTACATTCCGCATTGTGCTAATCAAAACAAATATATCCATAATCGAGTTGAACATTTTTATTTCAAGAAAAAGGTTCAAGAATTCCATTCAACCCCCCTTCTGTAATTCTTGCTATATTGTTAAGGGACTAACAATTGGTATCAGAGCAAGCTCTTAATCTACAAAGAGTTTAAAGATCAAAATAATTCAGCAAGATGAACAAGAAAGATGTTGGAGTCAAGATTCCTTTTCTTGATAAAGATAATTACCATCATTGGAAGGTAAAGATGCATCTTCATATGCTTTCTCAAGATGAGGCCTATGTGGACTGCATAGAAAGAGGCCCTCATGTTCCAATGAGAGCTGCAACAGGAAATGAACCATCTGTTCCAAAGCCAAGGCATGAATGGTCTGATCCTGATATTGAACAAGTCAGGAAAGATAAAAAGGCCATAAACATTCTGTTCAATGGTGTTGATGTAGACATGTTTGATAACATCATCAACTGCAAGACTGCCAAGGAAGTTTGGGACACAATACAGATAATTTGTGATGGTACTGAGCAAGTAAGAGAAAATAAAATGTAGCTCCTGATTCAGCAATATGAGCATTTTCACAATGAAGAAAGTGAGTCACTCACTGACATTTTTAGTAGATTCCAAAAGCTACTAAATGCTCTTAAGTTGCATGGAAGAGTCTATCAGACTAAAGACTCCAATCTGAAATTTCTCAGATCTCTTCCAAAGGAATGGAAACCAATGACAGTCTCATTGAGAAACTCACAAGATTATAAGGAGTTTACTTTGGAGAGACTGTATGGCATTCTGAAGACCTATGAGCTTGAGATAGAGCAGGATGAAAGAATGGAGAGAGGAAAGAAGAAATGAGGATCCATTGCACTAGTGGCTGAACTGGAAAAGGAGAAGGAAGTGAAGATGGAAGCTGTGGAATCAACTTCAAAGGCCTGTGAAAGCAAGGGTAAAGGGCTAGCTGCAGAAAGTGAAGATTCATTGAGTCAAGATGACAAGGAGGACATTGATGAGCACCTAGCATTCCTTTCAAGAAGATTTTCCAAGCTCAAGTTCAAAAAGAACTTTGGAGCTACCAAGCCAAATAGAAACATGGTGGATAAATCAAAATTTAAGTGTTTCAAATGTGGCTTGGCAGGGCATTTTGCAAATGAGTGTAGAAAGTCAGATTCCAGTAAGAAAAGATTTGAGTCTGTGGATTATAAGCAAAAATACTTTGATCTACTCAAACAGAAGGAAAGGGCTTTTATTACACAAGAGAATGACTGGGCAGCTGATGGTTTGGATGAAGATGAGGATGTCAGCTATGTCAATCTAGCCCTTATGGCCAAGTCTGATGAAACAGAGACAAGTTCCTCAAGCAATCAAGTAATCACTATAAACCTTGCATATTTATCTAAAGCTGAGTGTAATGATGCAATAAATGACATGTCTACAGAATTGTATCATTTGCGTGTTACACTTAAGTCCCTCACTAAAGAAAATGCTAAAATCAAAGAAAACAACTTATTTTTGAGTGAGAGGAATAATGTGCTTGAGTCTCAGTTTGTTGAGTTTGAGAAACTAAAAATTGAGTGTAGAATTGCCAAGAAGGAATTAACTGAGTCCTTGAAAAAGGAAGAAATTTTAAAGAAGCAGCTCGATCGTGAACAGGAGGTGATTAAAGCATGGAAAACATCCAGAGATGTTCATGCTCAAATCACCAAGGTTCAAGGAATTGAGTCTTTTTGTGATGAAGCCTGGAAAAAGAATAAGGAGAAACTAGAACCTATTTTGGTAGATGGATTGCTGACAGATGTAGACTCGACGGATGATGAGGACTATCCGTCGGATAACAAAAATTGTTATCCGTCGAATGATAAAAATCCTCATCCGTCGGCTGTGAGCAAACCCATTAGCAAAGCCAAATTAATCAAGCTAAATAAAAAGTATGGGTCTGTTTCCAAGAACTTTGTTTCAGGAGAGTCAAGTCAAGCCAAGAAAGGGAAGAAGGCTAATGTTGGTCACATGACTGTCAAACAGTTAAGTGACAGACTTGAGAAGATAGAGGTAAAAACATAGACTAAAAGGAAAAACAATAGGAATGGTAAAGTAGGGATTAACAAACATAACAACTACACACCTGACAAATATGCTCCTAGAAAAATCTGTGTCAAGTGTGGTAGTGTAAATCATTTGCCTGTTAATTGCAAATCTGCCATGCCTACTCCCATATCTGTTCAGCCTCAATTCTCTAACATGAATGCCATGCCTCCCATGCCTGTTAATGCTATGCCTACATAGAACATGAATGCACAGTTTGCTAATATGCCATTTGCACCTAATCCATATTATGCTGCATATAATATGCCTCAAATGCCATTTAGCATGCCTTACTGGAATAACATGTTTGCACCAAGCATGCCATTTCCTGTTAGCCATAACATGCATGATAATTCTGTTGCATCTAGTGGTTTCAAAGGCCCAACCCAAATGACTAAGGAAGAATCTGAAATTCCTAAGTCAAATGAGTTAAGACCTAAGAAACAGAAGAAGAAAGCTAACAAGGCAGGACCCAAGGAAACTTGGGTACCAAAATCAACTTGATTTGATTTTGATGTGTGCAGGGAAACAAAAGGAATCTTTGGTACTTGGATAGTGGTTGTTCAAGACACATGACTGGTGATTCTACCCTGCTCACAGAGTTTGAAGAGAGAGCTGGCCCAAGTATCACTTTTGGAGATGACAACAAAGGTTATACTGTGGGATATGGCTTGATTTCAAAGGACAATGTCATCATTAAAGAGGTTACCTTAGTGGATGGTCTCAAACACAATCTGTTGAGTATCAGCCAGCTTTGTGATAAAGGCAACTCAGTAACCTTCAACAAAGAAACATGTGTTGTGATTAATAATCAAAACAACAAAGTGGTTCTCACTGGTGTGAGAAGAGGAAATGTGTATCTAGCTGACTTCAACTCAACTAAAGCTGAATCTGTAACTTGTCTTCTTAGTAAAGCAAGTCAAGATGAAAGTTGGCTATGGCACAAGAAGCTATCCCATTTGAACTTCAAGACCATGAACTGGTAAATAAAGAGCTAGTTAGAGGCATTCCTATGGTGGAGTTTACAAAGGATGGACTGTGTGATGCCTGCCAAAAAGGGAAGTAGATTAAAGCATCATTCAGGAAGAAACTTGATTCGGCAATTGAAGAGCCTCTACAACTGCTTCACATGGATTTGTTTGGACCAGTCAATATATTGTCAATCTCAAAGAAAAGATTTTTCCTAGTAATTATAGATGATTTCTCAAAGTTCTCTTGGACCTATTTCCTAAAGTCCAAAGATGAGGCTAGTGAAATCATCATCAATCACATAAGGCAAGTTAACAATCATCCTGATTTCAAAGTTAGAAGAATCAGGAGTGATAATGGAACTGAGTTCAAGAACTATGTCATGAGAGCATTTTGTGAGGAAAATGGAATCTTGCATGAGTTTTCAGCAGCAAGGACTCCACAACAGAATGGAGTAGTGGAAAGAAAGAATAGATCTCTTATTGAAGCTGCAAGGACAATGCTTGAAGAATCAAAACTACCAACATACTTCTGGGCTGAAGCTGTAAACACTGCATGCTACACTCAGAACATCTCTCTGATTAATCAAGCAAGATGCATGACACCTTATCAATTGTTCAAGAACAAGAAGCCAACTCTGAACTTTATTCATGTCTTTGGCTGTAAATGCTATATTCTGAGAAATCAAACTGATCAAAATGGGAAGTTTGATGCTAAAGCAGATGAAGGAATTTTTGTTGGATATGCTGTTGGTAAAGCATATAGAGTCTACAATCTAAGAACCAACTTTGTTGTTGAATCTATACATGTTGTGTTTGATGATAAAAAGATTGAAGGACTAAAAGATGGAGATTACCATGAGAGCCTCAAATTCGACAATGTTGAGATGGTCAGTGATGAAAGTGATGATGAGAGTGATCAAGAAACAGTGTCTAAGGATAATGCAGACAAATCTACTACAAATGAAGCACAAAACTCAACATCCGTCGAGTTACACATAATGCTTCATCCGTCGGAAGGCAATCTATATTATCCGTCGGAAGACAACCTGCCTCATCCGTCGGTACTCAAAATTCACCATCCGTCGGGTTATCAAAAGGAGCAGGAAGTCAAGGCAGATCACCCATAGAAAGTACCCCAATCTCAAATCAAAGATCCACAAACTCAGGGGGAGTTTTTAGCAATCAAAACTCAATCACACATCAAGACAACATTGAGGTCTCTTCATCTAGGGATAATCTACCTCAACCAAGAAAATGGACAAAAGATCACCCCTTTGAACTGATTATTGGTGATGTTTCTTCCAGAGTTCAAACCAGGAGAGCAACTCAAGAAGAATGTCTATACAGCAGCTTCCTGTCTAAGGAAGAACCAAAGAAGGTAGAAGAAGCCTTGTTAGATCCTGATTGGATTTTAGCTATGCAGGAGGAGCTAAACCAATTTCAAAGGAATAAAGTATGGAAGCTGGTACCCAAGCCTACAGGAAAGAATCCAATAGACACCAAATGGGTATTCAGAAACAAGATGGATGAAAATGGCATAGTAGTAAGGAACAAAGCAAGATTGGTTGCTAAAGGCTATTGTCAGCAAGAAGGAATAGATTTTGATGAAACATTTGCTCCTGTTGCAAGACTTGAAGCCATCAGAATCTTCTTAGACTATGCAGCCCATGCCAATTTCAAGGTCTATCAAATGGATGTCAAAAGTGCCTTTCTGAATGGAGATTTGGAGGAAGAAGTGTATGTAAGTCAACCTCCTGGCTTTGAAGATCCAAATTTCCCAGAGTATGTCTATTATCTACTGAAAGCACTTTATGGACTGAAGCAAGCACCTAGAGCCTGGTATGACACTTTATCAAAGTTCCTTTTGGAAAATCACTTCACAAGAGGTACTGTAGATAAAACTTTATTTTTCAGAAATGTGAATGGCTCTAGCATACTTGTTCAAATTTATGTAGATGATATTATTTTTGGCTCTACAGATGAGAAACTTTGTAAAAAGTTTTCCAAACTGATGCAAAGCAAGTATGAAATGAGTATGATGGGAGAACTAACTTACTTTCTTGGCTTACAAGTTAAGCAAGTTAGTGATGGAATATTCATTAGTCAAACTAAATATATTTTTGATCTTTTAAAGAAGTTTGATCTAATGGATTGCACATCTGCAAAAACTCCCATGGCCACTCCAACTAAGCTTGAACTAAACACTACTGAAAAGTCTGTGGATATTTCAAGTTATAGGGGCATGGTTGGCTCACTTCTGTACTTAACAGCTAGTAGGCCAGATATAATGTTTGCTACATGTTTGTGTGCTAGATTTCAGGCTGATCCTAGAGAGTCTCATTTGATAGCTATTAAGAGAATTTTCAGATATCTCAAAGGAACACCAAACCTTGGCATTTGGTACCCTAGAGATTCTGGTTTTGATCTAACTGGTTATTCAGATGCAGATTATGCAGGTTGTAGAATTGATAAAAAAAGCACAACAGGAACCTATCAATTTTTAGGAGACAAGCTTGTGTCCTGGTTCAGTAAAAAGCAAAATTCAGTTTCTACTTCTGCAGCTGAAGCTGAATATATTGTTGCTGGCAGTTGCTGTGCACAGATTTTATGGATGAAAAATCAATTGCTAGACTATGGTTTGCAAGTTGAAAGGATTCCTATTTTCTGTGACAAAACAAGTGCAATTGCCATCACTGAAAATCCAGTGCAACATTCAAGGACAAAGCATATAGACATCAAGTACCATTTTATAAGGGAACATGTAATGAATGGTACTGTAGAGTTACATTTTGTTCCAAGTGAGAAGCAACTTGCAGATATTGTTACCAAACCACTGGATGAATCCACCTTTTCTAGGTTGGTAAGTGAGTTAGGTATGCTTAATTACTCTTGAATTTATCTGAATTATTTTGCAAGTTGAAAAGTAGCCAGAAATTTAACTGATTTTTAGTCTTGGATGAAAATTTTGGCTAAGTCAAAATTTGCATCTCGACGGATGACCATTATCCATCGAGTTGAGTCATCCGTCGATATACAAATTATAAATAAAAATCAATTACTTTTCTGGAGTATTTTAAAGCTCGACGGATATCAACTTATCCTCATTCGTCGAAGTGTCTAAATCTTAACCATTAATTCTCTGAACATTATCCATCGAGTATACTTACAGTTTGTAAGCATTACACGATGGATAATGGGTAGAATTTTTACAGTTTATTTTAAAACGGCTATTTTAGACAATTTCTATTGGGTAATTTACTTCTCTTTATTATTTTTATCAGTTGATTTTGAGTAAAGTATAAAAGCTTATTTCATTCTAATCATTTTCTTTTATCATTCTCAAATTCAACTGTGTTACTTCATTCTCTCTCAAGCAAAAATCCTCTTTCTCTTCAAGCTTTTCTTCTCTAATAATGGCACCCGTAGTTAAGATCATGTCACAGACTGGGTTCATCTATGAGAAGAACAACTTCACTGCCTTGGTCAATAAGGGGATTCGGCAATCTGAAGACTATCATGAGATGATGGACTTCGTGCACAACTGCAAGTTAAGTTTTGCCATGCTGGAATCACCCACAATTTATTGTGAAGTTGTTGAGGAGATGTGGACAACAGCAATCTACAACTCTACTGACAAAACCATCACTCTAACCATCAAAGGTAATGATTTCTGTATCAATAGTGATGTAATAAAAGCATGTTTCAAGATTCCTGATGATAATGTAACTGCACCACACACTGACACTGATATTGTCAATATGCTCAATTCCATTCATTATGTACTTTATACTGCAAAACTAAGTGAAATTAGAAGACTAGGTCTTAGGAAGGAATGGAGTTACTTGTGTGATGTAGTAACTAAAGTCTTTTCTGGAAAAATCAGTAATTTTGATTCTGTGAACATTTCCATGCTTAACATGCTATACATGCTAGTTACAGACAAATATTACAATTTCAGTGACCTTGTTGTGTATGAGTTAGGTTTTAAACTAGGTGACTTAGCCAAAAAAGGAAAGAATATTTACTATGCTAGATTTTTTATGCTTTTGGCTAACCATCTTTGTCAAGAGATTGAACTTGAGAACCCAAACAACAAATTAGCTTGTTGGGCTCAAGAGAGAAGAATCATTGCAGACTTGAACAGAGCCAACCATCACAAGGATGTGCCAATGTTCTATTTTCCTGTAATGCTGACACCTCAGGTAAGTGAGGTAATTTCATCCAGACCCTCAACTATTCCAATCTCTTCTATTTCTTTGACTTCAGGCTTAGCTATGACAACTGTGAAAATGACCAAACAGTTGCCTACCAAAGCTGCCAAAACAACTGCAATTTCTAAATCCAAATCAAAGAAAACCCCCTCTGGTATCTCTCAAAAGGTACCAGTTGAAAAATCTACCGAAGCCAAAGAGGGGAGTGTGAAGGAGGGTAAGATAGGTGAGGGAAGGGGTGAACATCAAAGAAACCCCAAGGATAAGGTTGGAGAGTTGAGTGAATCCTAGCCTAGCCACACTGCAGTTTCCCAACAAACTGTAGTGCTTAAAAAGGACAAAAGCTCACTTCTAGCTGCATCCTCCCAAAATGATGTGGCTATTGAACAAAGCTCTCATCCAAGAGCACAAGCCAAGAGGGTTAGGGACACAAGCTCACACCAAACTTACACTAGAAAGAAGAAATCCAAAACAACTGGGGATGCACAGGGCACACACTTAGTGCAAACTGGTGCTAAAGACACAGTCCTTGCACCTTCTCAAATTCAGATTGATGTGGCTCCAATAAATGTGGAGTCACAGCCAAAATCTCTCATAATAGAAGCCACAGAAACACAATACTCACCAACTAACTCACTGGAAGTGGACATGATAAACACTTCAATTCCTGATTCCCCTTCTTTAACTTTGTTGGGGAAGCCAAAATCTAGTGCAAGTGAGCATCATCTTTTAGATGATTTGTTGGCTCACTTGCCAATTCTTTCTGATTCTATTGTGATATCTGTGCCTCAAATAACTTCAATCAACACAGAGTCAACAATAGTTTCTCTTCCCACCTCATTCATTTCTACTCTCTCGATGGATATTGCTCATCCGTCGAGTAGTGATTGTATCCCGACGGATAAGCTTAACAGCAGTTATCCGTCGGATAGCTTTACCACTCACCCGACGGATATCACTTATCCGTCGAGTGTCTCTGCATAACTTTAAACTTCAATAATTTCAAGTGCAGAAGATTTGGTGGTAATACAATCACTCTTAGGACTGAGAGAGGAGAGTGCATTGAGTAAGAGGCTGGGTTGCTCCCAGGCAAAAGGAGAGGAAAAAAGTGAATCTCAGCAATCCATTCATTCAGGATTGGCAAAAGTGAGTGAGAGAAGTCCCACCTTAGTAGGTGAAGGTGAGGGTGTGAGGGTGGGGAGCCAGGGTGAGACCCTGATGCAACAAAAGAGAGAATATGAGAGAAAGGCGGGTACTGGAGAAATAAGGATGGAACCAGCCATTGCTAGTGAGTCAATGATTGTGGATGATGCTGAAAAGGAAAGACAATTTCAGCAACATTACAAAGCTGTAATTGATAATATTTCCTTGGATGCTGACACTTTTAATCACCCTGTTTCAGCCTATCAACTGTTGGCTGCTCAGGGCAATGTGGAGGCAGAGCATACTTTGAATTTAGTGCACACCGCAGAATCTCTTCAAAGAGATAAAGCTGCTGTGAACAGAATGCCTTCTCAAGCTGGAGAGCCATCTGAAGAATTTGGAGTAAATTCTGATGATGATGACTCTGGTTCTTTGGATGGAAGCATGAACTTAGGGGGAGATGAAGGCCCAAGTTCTGCTTTCAGTTTACCTAAATGGGCATGGGCAAAGGAATTTTCACCGGGGCAATTTGAGGTGTCTTTGGTAAAACAAGTAATAGCTATTCAGCAGGCCCTTCAGGAAGCTTCAGATGCTGGTACCAAGGCTGTTCTTCAATCTCACCTAGACTCCTTACATTTAATGAAGATCCAACACTCAAGACAGAATCTCAGTGTGGATGAATTGAAAAAGGATATAGCTGACTTAAAGACATATAACTCTGAGAATCTGGATTCAATAATGCCATATGGTACCATGCATGATCTATTACTAAGATTAAGGAGAGAATCAGATTCTGACAAGAAGATAGCCAAGCTGGAGAACAGAGTTCAGGTTATTGAGAATTCAGTGGCTCTACTTCTTCAAAATCAACAGACTCAGACAAATCTTCTTATGCAACTGGCTAAAGCACAAGGCCTAACTCCTCCACTTGATGATAACAAAAAGGGGGAGAGAGAATCAAGTAAGGGGGAGAAAGGACCAACTGAGGGGGAGAAACTTTTAGTTCAAATCAGCAAAGTAATTGTACCTTCAATTACTATCTCCAAGCCACCAGTTGCAGATGGTATAGATCTTATAAATGCAGCAGCAGCAAATTTGAAAGATGCTGATAAAGGAGAGTTGACTCTGATCAACTGGAAAAAGATTGATGAGGAAATACAGAAAAAGTTTCAATTAGTCAAGGAACCAGATCAGTCAGCCATCCATCACTTTCATGTCAAGCCAATCAATGTGAATGAGATGAGCATGAACTATCTGGAGAAAGGACAATCTTCCTGCATCAAGACTACAAAGGCTGAGATAATTCTTAAACCAAGGGTAAACTATCCAAAGTTATCTTTGAAGAACCCTATGGATTCTGTGTATGAGGCACCCAAGCCTGATGAAAAGAAGCTTCTGTCAAGATCTATTCTCCTCTACAAAGATCCAGCTGATTCAGCCTCAAAAAAGAGAATTGCAAAGATATTCAGAAATGGGAAGGAAATTTGTGTGGTAGCTGGACATCCACAATTTGCTCATGCAAAGGAAGAAGAAAAAGCCAGATTGAAGCAGGAAAAGAGGCAAGCTGCTCTAGATGCAAAGAAGTATAAATAAAAGAAAGAACAGTTTGCTATCTTGGCCAAGCTACAGGCTGTGAATTCTTCTCAACAAATTCCCTCTCAACCATCTCAAGCTACTGAATCAGAGAAGAAGATTGAAAAATAGAAGAAATCCCCAAGAAAGAAAGAACTGGCTAAAAGAACAAAAAGAGAGTTGGATGTTGTTGACAAGGAATTGGAAGATCAATTTCCAAAGGAATCCACTCAAGCTGAAACTCAAGCATCAAAGCCCTCTGTGGTATTTGAAGACATAAGGGTGGTGGACCCCTTCAGGAACATACATGGAGAGCCTATTGTGCCAAAGGATGAGCCAATAGAGTGGGATAAATTACTAATTCCTGACTTCAACTTGCCAATTCTTACTACGCCAAGAAGGACAAAATCAAGGGCAGTCAAGAAAGTGAAGCTGTCACCTCTCAAATCCAAGTCAGTAGTCAAAGCTCAACCCAAGGTCAACATGGGAGACTACTTGTACTTGTGTGACATCAAAGAATTCTCAGATCTAAACCATTATCTGGAGGAGCTGGATGAGGTAAGGGCAATTGATGCATACAGAAACCTACCTGAAAGGTTGGTGTTCAAGTACAAAGGAAGAAGGGAGATTCAGTGGCCTCTTCACAGGATACTTCAAGAAAGCCAAGCTGTGTTGATCAAATTCTATTCATCCTTCAAGAAAAACTTTGGGTTCAATGTAACTGCAAGAAGATTAGTATTGAAGAAGATTGAAGAGCTAAGGAGTGTTAGAGCCAAAGATGCACTACCCAAAACTCTTATCATCCCATACACAGGGAGAAGAGTGCATCTAAGGCCCTACTGGCTGATGGAATTCATGGATGACAAGGGTGTGAGAAGATTCTTCAGATTAGAAGACCAATTGAGTATCTCTAGCAATGAGACTCTCTTGGAAATGCAAGAAATGTTAGATCTCTCAGAATCTGATGAATTAGAATTCCACGGACAGCTCCAGAATCAAATTGAAAAAAACAACAGAAAGCTTGGAAGAAGATCCAGACCTTCAAGAAACTAGAAAAATCTTCTCAGACTAGAGGAGCATCTTGAACTGACTGTGAGCCAAACCTTGTACATTTTTGTTTAAATTGAAGCACTTTCAGTTTTATCTACTTATCTTTAAAGATATATGTTTAGGATGTTTTGTTATCATCAAGTATCTCTTAATTTATGGCTACAATTCCAATAGACATAAATTGGGGGAGATTGTTGTGAATATGTTGTATACTTGATGATTACCTAAACAAAACGTCTAAGTAGATTTTACTTAGTGATATAATGTAGCACTCGACGGATAAGAATTATAGTCTCGACGGATAACTCATTATAGTCCCGACGGATGATTAACTTATTATTCATCGAGTGAGTAGCTTATGTAATAATAAGTTTGTAGCACAGTGTTGTATGCACCTTTGAATAGAATCTGGAGTAGCATATAAGTCATGTTGACTTTAACTAGATATGCAGAATAGGTTGATTAACTGTACATAAGCAATGTCTTGTAATTCTGTATAAGTGAAATGAAGTCAAGTGACAAAATAGCTACCAACGGATGATTAACAAAGCTTCGACGGATGACCAAAATAGCTACCAACGGATGCTTAACAAAGCTTCGACGGATGATCAAATGACTATCAACGGATGTTTAATATAGCAGTCGACGGATGATCAATTAAGTCATCGACGGATGATCTGAAAGTTGACAGATGATCATATCAAGATTCAAACATCAGTTGAACAGTGAAAGCTGACACACAGCCGTTAAGTTGGATACAAGTACACTGTGGAAGCCCATTAACTGGGTAATAAAGGACGAAAAGCAGCAAAGATCAAGACTGTTAGATTTTATATTTGTTTAGTTCTTTTGACTTTGTAATCTTGGTAATATATAAACCAAGAGAGTAGCAAATAGAAAAACAACTGAGATAGCTAAAAAACAACAACAGAGAAATCTTTGTAAGCACTATCCTTAGCATTTCCTGTGTTCTTAGCAGTTCTATTTTGTAAGCAGCTGTGAGGATTTCTGCACAGAGTCCTCTCGATATATTAAATATATCTCTGGTGGAATTGTTTAAATCCACCAGAAAGTTTTTAAAGACTCTTGTTTTTGATTACTTATGTTTTGATTCATTCAAGTTTACATTCCGCATTGTGATAATCAAAACAAATATATCCATAATCGAGTTGAACATTTTTATTTCAAGAAAAAGGTTCAAGAATTCCATTCAACCCCCCTTCTGTAATTCTTGCTATATTGTTAAGGGACTAACAATTGGTATCAGAGCAAGCTCTTAATCTACAAAGAGTTTAAAGATCAAAATAATTCAGCAAGATGAACAAGAAAGATGTTGGAGTCAAGATTCCTTTTCTTGATAAAGATAATTACCATCATTGGAAGGTAAAGATGCATCTTCATATGCTTTCTCAAGATGAGGCCTATGTGGACTGCATAGAAAGAGGCCCTCATGTTCCAATGAGAGCTGCAACAGGAAATGAACCATCTGTTCCAAAGCCAAGGCATGAATGGTCTGATCCTGATATTGAACAAGTCAGGAAAGATAAAAAGGCCATAAACATTCTGTTCAATGGTGTTGATGCAGACATGTTTGATAACATCATCAACTGCAAGACTGCCAAGGAAGTTTGGGACACAATACAGATAATTTGTGATGGTACTGAGCAAGTAAGAGAAAATAAAATGTAGCTCCTGATTCAGCAATATGAGCATTTTCACAATGAAGAAAGTGAGTCACTCACTGACATTTTTAGTAGATTCCAAAAGCTACTAAATGCTCTTAAGTTGCATGGAAGAGTCTATCAGACTAAAGACTCCAATATGAAATTTCTCAGATCTCTTCCAAAGGAATGGAAACCAATGACAGTCTCATTGAGAAACTCACAAGATTATAAGGAGTTTACTTTGGAGAGACTGTATGGCATTCTGAAGACCTATGAGCTTGAGATAGAGCAGGATGAAAGAATGGAGAGAGGAAAGAAGAAATGAGGATCCATTGCACTAGTGGCTGAACTGGAAAAGGAGAAGGAAGTGAAGATGGAAGCTGTGGAATCAACTTCAAAGGAAGTGAAG